>NW_026960625.1:0-108891 GCF_021018805.1 Prinia subflava | reverse complement strand
CAAGAGCTTCTCTGCTCGCTGCAAGTACAGAGAACAAACAGGGTTTGTTTCTTGAGAAAACCGACACAGCAACAGCAAAGCATAGTGTTCTACAGAGCTCTTCCATGGAAAACAAGCAATTTAGATCCTAAAACCTTTGCTCTTGCTCTGCAGACGAGGAATACACCAACTGGTACAAAATATACTTCACTTGTGGAAAAGGGGCAAGAAAGTGTCTGCAGCAGCTTCTCTGCTTGCTGCAAACACAGACAACCAACAGGACTTGTGTCTTGAGAAAACCAACACAGCAACAGCAAAGCATAGTGTTCTACATAGCTCTTCCATGGAAAACAAGCAATTTAGATCCTAAAACCTTTGCTCTTGCTCTGCAGACGAGGAATACACCAACTGGTACAAAATATACTTCACTTGTGGAAAAGGGGCAAGAAAGTGTCTGCAGCAGCTTCTCTGCTTGCTGCAAACACAGACAACCAACAGGACTTGTGTCTTGAGAAAACCAACACAGCAACAGCAAAGCATAGTGTTCTACATAGCTCTTCCATGGAAAACAAGCAATTTAGATCCTAAAACCTTTGCTCTTGCTCTGCAGAGGAGGAACACACCAACTGGCACAAAATATACTTCACTTGTGGAAAAGGGGCAAGAAAGTGTCTGCAGCAGCTTCTCTGCTTGCTGAAAACACAGAGAACAAACAGGGCTTGTGTCTTGAGAAAACCAACACAGCAACAGCAAAGCATAGTGTTCTACATAGCTCTTCCATGGAAAACAAGCAATTTAGATCCTAAAACCTTTGCACTTGCTCTGCAGACGAGGAATACACCAACTGGTACAAAATATACTTCACTAGTGGAAAAGGGGCAAGAAAGTGTCTGCAGCAGCTTCTCTGCTTGCTGCAAACACAGAGAACAAACAGGGCTTGTGTCTTGAGAAAACCGACACAGCAACCGAAAACCATAGTGTTCTACAGAGCTCTTCCATGGAAATTAAGCAGTTTAGGTCCTAAAACCTTTGCTCCTGCTCTCCAGACGAGGAATACACCAACTGGTACAAAATATACTTCACTTGTGGAAAAAAGGCAAGAAACTGTCTGCAGCAGCTTCTCTGCTTGCTGCAAACACAGACAACCAACAGGACTTGTGTCTTGAAAAAACCAACACAGTAACAGCAAAGCACAGTGTTCTACATATCTCTTCCAAGGAAATCAAGCAATTTAGGTCCTAAAACCTTTGCTCCTGCTCTCCAGACGAGGAATACACCAACTGGTACAAAATATACGTCAGTAGTGGAGAAAGCAGGTACGTGTCTTCAAGAGCTTCTCTGCTCGCTGCAAGTACAGAGAACAAACAGGGTTTGTTTCTTGAGAAAACCGACACAGCAACAGCAAAGCATAGTGTTCTACAGAGCTCTTCCATGGAAAACAAGCAATTTAGATCCTAAAACCTTTGCTCTTGCTCTGCAGACGAGGAATACACCAACTGGTACAAAATATACTTCACTTGTGGAAAAGGGGCAAGAAAGTGTCTGCAGCAGCTTCTCTGCTTGCTGCAAACACAGACAACCAACAGGACTTGTGTCTTGAGAAAACCAACACAGCAACAGCAAAGCATAGTGTTCTACATAGCTCTTCCATGGAAAACAAGCAATTTAGATCCTAAAACCTTTGATCTTGCTCTGCAGACGAGGAATACACCAACTGGTAGAAAATATACTTCACTTGTGGAAAAGGGGCAAGAAAGTGTCTGCAGCAGCTTCTCTGCTTGCTGCAAACACAGACAACCAACAGGACTTGTGTCTTGAGAAAACCAACACAGCAACAGCAAAGCATAGTGTTCTACATAGCTCTTCCATGGAAAACAAGCAATTTAGATCCTAAAACCTTTGCTCTTGCTCTGCAGAGGAGGAACACACCAACTGGCACAAAATATACTTCACTAGTCGGAAAGGAGCAAGAAAGTGTCTGCAGCAGCTTCTCTGCTTGCTGAAAACACAGGGAACAAACAGGGCTTGTGTCTTTAGAAAACCAACACAGCAACAGCAAAGCATAGTGTTCTACATAGCTCTTCCATGGAAAACAAGCAATTTAGATCCTAAAACCTTTGCTCTTGCTCTGCAGAGGAGGAACACACCAACTGGCACAAAATATACTTCACTTGTGGAAAAGGGGCAAGAAAGTGTCTGCAGCAGCTTCTCTGCTTGCTGAAAACACAGGGAACAAACAGGGCTTGTGTCTTTAGAAAACCAACACAGCAACAGCAAAGCATAGTGTTCTACATAGCTCTTCCATGGAAAACAAGCAATTTAGATCCTAAAACCTTTGCACTTGCTCTGCAGACGAGGAATACACCAACTGGTACAAAATATACTTCACTAGTGGAAAAGGGGCAAGAAAGTGTCTGCAGCAGCTTCTCTGCTTGCTGAAAACACAGAGAACAAACAGGACTTGTGTCTTGAGAAAACCAACACAGCAACAGCAAAGCATAGTGTTCTACATAGCTCTTCCATGGAAAACAAGCAATTTAGATCCTAAAACCTTTGCTCTTGCTCTGCAGACGAGGAATACACCAACTGGTACAAAATATACTTCACTAGTGGAAAAGGAGCAAGAAAGTGTCTGCAGCAGCTTCTCTGCTTGCTGCAAACACAGACAGCCAACAGGACTTGTGTCTTGAGAAAACCAACACAGTAACAGCAAAGCACAGTGTTCTACATATCTCTTCCAAGGAAATCAAGCAATTTAGGTCCTAAAACCTTTGCTCCTGCTCTCCAGACGAGGAATACACCAACTGGTACAAAATATACGTCAGTAGTGGAGAAAGCAGGTACGTGTCTTCAAGAGCTTCTCTGCTCGCTGCAAGTACAGAGAACAAACAGGGTTTGTTTCTTGAGAAAACCGACACAGCAACAGCAAAGCATAGTGTTCTACAGAGCTCTTCCATGGAAATCAAGTAATTTAGGTCCTAACATATTTGCTCTTGCTCTGCAGACGAGGAATACACCAACTGGTACAAAATATACTTCACTTGTGGAAAAGGGGCAAGAAAGTGTCTGCAGCAGCTTCTCTGCTTGCTGCAAACACAGACAACCAACAGGACTTGTGTCTTGAGAAAACCAACACAGCAACAGCAAAGCATAGTGTTCTACATAGCTCTTCCATGGAAAACAAGCAATTTAGATCCTAAAACCTTTGCTCTTGCTCTGCAGACGAGGAACACACCAACTGGCACAAAATATACTTCACTTGTGGAAAAGGGGCAAGAAAGTGTCTGCAGCAGCTTCTCTGCTTGCTGCAAACACAGACAACCAACAGGACTTGTGTCTTGAGAAAACCAACACAGCAACAGCAAAGCATAGTGTTCTACATAGCTCTTCCATGGAAAACAAGCAATTTAGATCCTAAAACCTTTGCACTTGCTCTGCAGACGAGGAATACACCAACTGGTAGAAAATATACTTCACTTGTGGAAAAGGGGCAAGAAAGTGTCTGCAGCAGCTTCTCTGCTTGCTGCAAACACAGACAACCAACAGGACTTGTGTCTTGAGAAAACAAACACAGCAACCGAAAACCATAGTGTTCTACAGAGCTCTTCCATGGAAATTAAGCAGTTTAGGTCCTAACACCTTTGCTCTTGCTCTGCAGACGAGGAATACACCAACTGGTACAAAATATACTTCACTTGTGGAAAAAAGGCAAGAAAGTGTCTGCAGCAGCTTCTCTGCTTGCTGCAAACACAGACAACCAACAGGACTTGTGTCTTGAAAAAACCAACACAGTAACAGCAAAGCACAGTGTTCTACATATCTCTTCCAAGGAAATCAAGCAATTTAGGTCCTAAAACCTTTGCTCCTGCTCTCCAGACGAGGAATACACCAACTGGTACAAAATATACGTCAGTAGTGGAGAAAGCAGGTACGTGTCTTCAAGAGCTTCTCTGCTCGCTGCAAGTACAGAGAACAAACAGGGTTTGTTTCTTGAGAAAACCGACACAGCAACAGCAAAGCATAGTGTTCTACAGAGCTCTTCCATGGAAATCAAGTAATTTAGGTCCTAACATATTTGCTCTTGCTCTGCAGAGGAGGAACACACCAACTGGCACAAAATATACTTCACTTGTGGAAAAGGGGCAAGAAAGTGTCTGCAGCAGCTTCTCTGCTTGCTGAAAACACAGAGAACAAACAGGGCTTGTGTCTTGAGAAAACCAACACAGCAACAGCAAAGCATAGTGTTCTACATAGCTCTTCCATGGAAAACAAGCAATTTAGATCCTAAAACCTTTGCACTTGCTCTGCAGACGAGGAATACACCAACTGGTACAAAATATACTTCACTTGTGGAAAAGGGGCAAGAAAGTGTCTGCAGCAGCTTCTCTGCTTGCTGCAAACACAGACAACCAACAGGACTTGTGTCTTGAGAAAACCAACACAGCAACAGCAAAGCATAGTGTTCTACATAGCTCTTCCATGGAAAACAAGCAATTTAGATCCTAAAACCTTTGCACTTGCTCTGCAGACGAGGAATACACCAACTGGTACAAAATATACTTCACTTGTGGAAAAGGGGCAAGAAAGTGTCTGCAGCAGCTTCTCTGCTTGCTGCAAACACAGACAACCAACAGGACTTGTGTCTTGAGAAAACAAACACAGCAACCGAAAACCATAGTGTTCTACAGAGCTCTTCCATGGAAATTAAGCAGTTTAGGTCCTAACACCTTTGCTCTTGCTCTGCAGACGAGGAATACACCAACTGGTACAAAATATACTTCACTTGTGGAAAAAAGGCAAGAAACTGTCTGCAGCAGCTTCTCTGCTTGCTGCAAACACAGACAACCAACAGGACTTGTGTCTTGAAAAAACCAACACAGTAACAGCAAAGCACAGTGTTCTACATATCTCTTCCAAGGAAATCAAGCAATTTAGGTCCTAAAACCTTTGCTCCTGCTCTCCAGACGAGGAATACACCAACTGGTACAAAATATACGTCAGTAGTGGAGAAAGCAGGTACGTGTCTTCAAGAGCTTCTCTGCTCGCTGCAAGTACAGAGAACAAACAGGGTTTGTTTCTTGAGAAAACCGACACAGCAACAGCAAAGCATAGTGTTCTACAGAGCTCTTCCATGGAAAACAAGCAATTTAGATCCTAAAACCTTTGCTCTTGCTCTGCAGACGAGGAATACACCAACTGGTACAAAATATACTTCACTTGTGGAAAAGGGGCAAGAAAGTGTCTGCAGCAGCTTCTCTGCTTGCTGCAAACACAGACAACCAACAGGACTTGTGTCTTGAGAAAACCAACACAGCAACAGCAAAGCATAGTGTTCTACATAGCTCTTCCATGGAAAACAAGCAATTTAGATCCTAAAACCTTTGCTCTTGCTCTGCAGACGAGGAATGCACCAACTGGTACAAAATATACTTCACTTGTGGAAAAGGGGCAAGAAAGTGTCTGCAGCAGCTTCTCTGCTTGCTGCAAACACAGACAACCAACAGGACTTGTGTCTTGAGAAAACCAACACAGTAACAGCAAAGCATAGTGTTCTACATAGCTCTTCCATGGAAAACAAGCAATTTAGATCCTAAAACCTTTGCTCTTGCTCTGCAGAGGAGGAACACACCAACTGGCACAAAATATACTTCACTTGTGGAAAAGGGGCAAGAAAGTGTCTGCAGCAGCTTCTCTGCTTGCTGAAAACACAGGGAACAAACAGGGCTTGTGTCTTTAAAAAACCAACACAGCAACAGCAAAGCATAGTGTTCTACAGAGCTCTTCCATGGAAAACAAGCAATTTAGATCCTAAAACCTTTGCACTTGCTCTGCAGACGAGGAATACACCAACTGGTACAAAATATACTTCACTAGTGGAAAAGGGGCAAGAAAGTGTCTGCAGCAGCTTCTCTGCTTGCTGAAAACACAGAGAACAAACAGGGCTTGTGTCTTGAGAAAACCAACACAGCAACAGCAAAGCATAGTGTTCTTAATAGCTCTTCCATGGAAAACAAGCAATTTAGATCCTAAAACCTTTGCTCTTGCTCTGCAGACGAGGAATACACCAACTGGTACAAAATATACTTCACTAGTGGAAAAGGAGCAAGAAAGTGTCTGCAGCAGCTTCTCTGCTTGCTGCAAACACAGACAACCAACAGGACTTGTGTCTTGAGAAAACCAACACAGTAACAGCAAAGCACAGTGTTCTACATATCTCTTCCAAGGAAATCAAGCAATTTAGGTCCTAAAACCTTTGCTCCTGCTCTCCAGACGAGGAATACACCAACTGGTACAAAATATACGTCAGTAGTGGAGAAAGCAGGTACGTGTCTTCAAGAGCTTCTCTGCTCGCTGCAAGTACAGAGAACAAACAGGGTTTGTTTCTTGAGAAAACCGACACAGCAACAGCAAAGCATAGTGTTCTACAGAGCTCTTCCATGGAAAACAAGCAATTTAGATCCTAAAACCTTTGCTCTTGCTCTGCAGACGAGGAATACACCAACTGGTACAAAATATACTTCACTTGTGGAAAAGGGGCAAGAAAGTGTCTGCAGCAGCTTCTCTGCTTGCTGCAAACACAGACAACCAACAGGACTTGTGTCTTGAGAAAACCAACACAGCAACAGCAAAGCATAGTGTTCTACATAGCTCTTCCATGGAAAACAAGCAATTTAGATCCTAAAACCTTTGATCTTGCTCTGCAGACGAGGAATACACCAACTGGTAGAAAATATACTTCACTTGTGGAAAAGGGGCAAGAAAGTGTCTGCAGCAGCTTCTCTGCTTGCTGCAAACACAGACAACCAACAGGACTTGTGTCTTGAGAAAACCAACACAGCAACAGCAAAGCATAGTGTTCTACATAGCTCTTCCATGGAAAACAAGCAATTTAGATCCTAAAACCTTTGCTCTTGCTCTGCAGAGGAGGAACACACCAACTGGCACAAAATATACTTCACTTGTGGAAAAGGGGCAAGAAAGTGTCTGCAGCAGCTTCTCTGCTTGCTGAAAACACAGGGAACAAACAGGGCTTGTGTCTTTAGAAAACCAACACAGCAACAGCAAAGCATAGTGTTCTACATAGCTCTTCCATGGAAAACAAGCAATTTAGATCCTAAAACCTTTGCTCTTGCTCTGCAGAGGAGGAACACACCAACTGGCACAAAATATACTTCACTTGTGGAAAAGGGGCAAGAAAGTGTCTGCAGCAGCTTCTCTGCTTGCTGAAAACACAGGGAACAAACAGGGCTTGTGTCTTTAGAAAACCAACACAGCAACAGCAAAGCATAGTGTTCTACATAGCTCTTCCATGGAAAACAAGCAATTTAGATCCTAAAACCTTTGCACTTGCTCTGCAGACGAGGAATACACCAACTGGTACAAAATATACTTCACTAGTGGAAAAGGGGCAAGAAAGTGTCTGCAGCAGCTTCTCTGCTTGCTGAAAACACAGAGAACAAACAGGACTTGTGTCTTGAGAAAACCAACACAGCAACAGCAAAGCATAGTGTTCTACATAGCTCTTCCATGGAAAACAAGCAATTTAGATCCTAAAACCTTTGCTCTTGCTCTGCAGACGAGGAATACACCAACTGGTACAAAATATACTTCACTAGTGGAAAAGGAGCAAGAAAGTGTCTGCAGCAGCTTCTCTGCTTGCTGCAAACACAGACAGCCAACAGGACTTGTGTCTTGAGAAAACCAACACAGTAACAGCAAAGCACAGTGTTCTACATATCTCTTCCAAGGAAATCAAGCAATTTAGGTCCTAAAACCTTTGCTCCTGCTCTCCAGACGAGGAATACACCAACTGGTACAAAATATACGTCAGTAGTGGAGAAAGCAGGTACGTGTCTTCAAGAGCTTCTCTGCTCGCTGCAAGTACAGAGAACAAACAGGGTTTGTTTCTTGAGAAAACCGACACAGCAACAGCAAAGCATAGTGTTCTACAGAGCTCTTCCATGGAAATCAAGTAATTTAGGTCCTAACATATTTGCTCTTGCTCTGCAGACGAGGAATACACCAACTGGTACAAAATATACTTCACTTGTGGAAAAGGGGCAAGAAAGTGTCTGCAGCAGCTTCTCTGCTTGCTGCAAACACAGACAACCAACAGGACTTGTGTCTTGAGAAAACCAACACAGCAACAGCAAAGCATAGTGTTCTACATAGCTCTTCCATGGAAAACAAGCAATTTAGATCCTAAAACCTTTGCTCTTGCTCTGCAGACGAGGAACACACCAACTGGCACAAAATATACTTCACTTGTGGAAAAGGGGCAAGAAAGTGTCTGCAGCAGCTTCTCTGCTTGCTGAAAACACAGAGAACAAACAGGGCTTGTGTCTTGAGAAAACCAACACAGCAACAGCAAAGCATAGTGTTCTACATAGCTCTTCCATGGAAAACAAGCAATTTAGATCCTAAAACCTTTGCACTTGCTCTGCAGACGAGGAATACACCAACTGGTACAAAATATACTTCACTTGTGGAAAAGGGGCAAGAAAGTGTCTGCAGCAGCTTCTCTGCTTGCTGCAAACACAGACAACCAACAGGACTTGTGTCTTGAGAAAACCAACACAGCAACAGCAAAGCATAGTGTTCTACATAGCTCTTCCATGGAAAACAAGCAATTTAGATCCTAAAACCTTTGCACTTGCTCTGCAGACGAGGAATACACCAACTGGTACAAAATATATTTCACTTGTGGAAAAGGGGCAAGAAAGTGTCTGCAGCAGCTTCTCTGCTTGCTGCAAACACAGACAACCAACAGGACTTGTGTCTTGAGAAAACAAACACAGCAACCGAAAACCATAGTGTTCTACAGAGCTCTTCCATGGAAATTAAGCAGTTTAGGTCCTAACACCTTTGCTCTTGCTCTGCAGACGAGGAATACACCAACTGGTACAAAATATACTTCACTTGTGGAAAAAAGGCAAGAAAGTGTCTGCAGCAGCTTCTCTGCTTGCTGCAAACACAGACAACCAACAGGACTTGTGTCTTGAAAAAACCAACACAGTAACAGCAAAGCACAGTGTTCTACATATCTCTTCCAAGGAAATCAAGCAATTTAGGTCCTAAAACCTTTGCTCCTGCTCTCCAGACGAGGAATACACCAACTGGTACAAAATATACGTCAGTAGTGGAGAAAGCAGGTACGTGTCTTCAAGAGCTTCTCTGCTCGCTGCAAGTACAGAGAACAAACAGGGTTTGTTTCTTGAGAAAACCGACACAGCAACAGCAAAGCATAGTGTTCTACAGAGCTCTTCCATGGAAATCAAGTAATTTAGGTCCTAACATATTTGCTCTTGCTCTGCAGAGGAGGAACACACCAACTGGCACAAAATATACTTCACTTGTGGAAAAGGGGCAAGAAAGTGTCTGCAGCAGCTTCTCTGCTTGCTGAAAACACAGAGAACAAACAGGGCTTGTGTCTTGAGAAAACCAACACAGCAACAGCAAAGCATAGTGTTCTACATAGCTCTTCCATGGAAAACAAGCAATTTAGATCCTAAAACCTTTGCACTTGCTCTGCAGACGAGGAATACACCAACTGGTACAAAATATACTTCACTTGTGGAAAAGGGGCAAGAAAGTGTCTGCAGCAGCTTCTCTGCTTGCTGCAAACACAGACAACCAACAGGACTTGTGTCTTGAGAAAACAAACACAGCAACCGAAAACCATAGTGTTCTACATAGCTCTTCCATGGAAAACAAGCAATTTAGATCCTAAAACCTTTGCACTTGCTCTGCAGACGAGGAATACACCAACTGGTACAAAATATACTTCACTTGTGGAAAAGGGGCAAGAAAGTGTCTGCAGCAGCTTCTCTGCTTGCTGCAAACACAGACAACCAACAGGACTTGTGTCTTGAGAAAACAAACACAGCAACCGAAAACCATAGTGTTCTACAGAGCTCTTCCATGGAAATTAAGCAGTTTAGGTCCTAACACCTTTGCTCTTGCTCTGCAGACGAGGAATACACCAACTGGTACAAAATATACTTCACTTGTGGAAAAAAGGCAAGAAACTGTCTGCAGCAGCTTCTCTGCTTGCTGCAAACACAGACAACCAACAGGACTTGTGTCTTGAAAAAACCAACACAGTAACAGCAAAGCACAGTGTTCTACATATCTCTTCCAAGGAAATCAAGCAATTTAGGTCCTAAAACCTTTGCTCCTGCTCTCCAGACGAGGAATACACCAACTGGTACAAAATATACGTCAGTAGTGGAGAAAGCAGGTACGTGTCTTCAAGAGCTTCTCTGCTCGCTGCAAGTACAGAGAACAAACAGGGTTTGTTTCTTGAGAAAACCGACACAGCAACAGCAAAGCATAGTGTTCTACATAGCTCTTCCATGGAAAACAAGCAATTTAGATCCTAAAACCTTTGCTCTTGCTCTGCAGACGAGGAATACACCAACTGGTACAAAATATACTTCACTTGTGGAAAAGGGGCAAGAAAGTGTCTGCAGCAGCTTCTCTGCTTGCTGCAAACACAGACAACCAACAGGACTTGTGTCTTGAGAAAACCAACACAGCAACAGCAAAGCATAGTGTTCTACATAGCTCTTCCATGGAAAACAAGCAATTTAGATCCTAAAACCTTTGCTCTTGCTCTGCAGACGAGGAATGCACCAACTGGTACAAAATATACTTCACTTGTGGAAAAGGGGCAAGAAAGTGTCTGCAGCAGCTTCTCTGCTTGCTGCAAACACAGACAACCAACAGGACTTGTGTCTTGAGAAAACCAACACAGTAACAGCAAAGCATAGTGTTCTACATAGCTCTTCCATGGAAAACAAGCAATTTAGATTATAAAACCTTTGCTCTTGCTCTGCAGAGGAGGAACACACCAACTGGCACAAAATATACTTCACTTGTGGAAAAGGGGCAAGAAAGTGTCTGCAGCAGCTTCTCTGCTTGCTGAAAACACAGGGAACAAACAGGGCTTGTGTCTTTAAAAAACCAACACAGCAACAGCAAAGCATAGTGTTCTACAGAGCTCTTCCATGGAAAACAAGCAATTTAGATCCTAAAACCTTTGCACTTGCTCTGCAGACGAGGAATACACCAACTGGTACAAAATATACTTCACTAGTGGAAAAGGGGCAAGAAAGTGTCTGCAGCAGCTTCTCTGCTTGCTGAAAACACAGAGAACAAACAGGGCTTGTGTCTTGAGAAAACCAACACAGCAACAGCAAAGCATAGTGTTCTTAATAGCTCTTCCATGGAAAACAAGCAATTTAGATCCTAAAACCTTTGCTCTTGCTCTGCAGACGAGGAATACACCAACTGGTACAAAATATACTTCACTAGTGGAAAAGGAGCAAGAAAGTGTCTGCAGCAGCTTCTCTGCTTGCTGCAAACACAGACAACCAACAGGACTTGTGTCTTGAGAAAACCAACACAGTAACAGCAAAGCACAGTGTTCTACATATCTCTTCCAAGGAAATCAAGCAATTTAGGTCCTAAAACCTTTGCTCCTGCTCTCCAGACGAGGAATACACCAACTGGTACAAAATATACGTCAGTAGTGGAGAAAGCAGGTACGTGTCTTCAAGAGCTTCTCTGCTCGCTGCAAGTACAGAGAACAAACAGGGTTTGTTTCTTGAGAAAACCGACACAGCAACAGCAAAGCATAGTGTTCTACAGAGCTCTTCCATGGAAATCAAGTAATTTAGGTCCTAACATATTTGCTCTTGCTCTGCAGACGAGGAATACACCAACTGGTACAAAATATACTTCACTTGTGGAAAAGGGGCAAGAAAGTGTCTGCAGCAGCTTCTCTGCTTGCTGCAAACACAGACAACCAACAGGACTTGTGTCTTGAGAAAACCAACACAGCAACAGCAAAGCATAGTGTTCTACATAGCTCTTCCATGGAAAACAAGCAATTTAGATCCTAAAACCTTTGCTCTTGCTCTGCAGACGAGGAACACACCAACTGGCACAAAATATACTTCACTTGTGGAAAAGGGGCAAGAAAGTGTCTGCAGCAGCTTCTCTGCTTGCTGAAAACACAGAGAACAAACAGGGCTTGTGTCTTGAGAAAACCAACACAGCAACAGCAAAGCATAGTGTTCTACATAGCTCTTCCATGGAAAACAAGCAATTTAGATCCTAAAACCTTTGCACTTGCTCTGCAGACGAGGAATACACCAACTGGTACAAAATATATTTCACTTGTGGAAAAGGGGCAAGAAAGTGTCTGCAGCAGCTTCTCTGCTTGCTGCAAACACAGACAACCAACAGGACTTGTGTCTTGAGAAAACAAACACAGCAACCGAAAACCATAGTGTTCTACAGAGCTCTTCCATGGAAATTAAGCAGTTTAGGTCCTAACACCTTTGCTCTTGCTCTGCAGACGAGGAATACACCAACTGGTACAAAATATACTTCACTTGTGGAAAAAAGGCAAGAAAGTGTCTGCAGCAGCTTCTCTGCTTGCTGCAAACACAGACAACCAACAGGACTTGTGTCTTGAAAAAACCAACACAGTAACAGCAAAGCACAGTGTTCTACATATCTCTTCCAAGGAAATCAAGCAATTTAGGTCCTAAAACCTTTGCTCCTGCTCTCCAGACGAGGAATACACCAACTGGTACAAAATATACGTCAGTAGTGGAGAAAGCAGGTACGTGTCTTCAAGAGCTTCTCTGCTCGCTGCAAGTACAGAGAACAAACAGGGTTTGTTTCTTGAGAAAACCGACACAGCAACAGCAAAGCATAGTGTTCTACAGAGCTCTTCCATGGAAATCAAGTAATTTAGGTCCTAACATATTTGCTCTTGCTCTGCAGAGGAGGAACACACCAACTGGCACAAAATATACTTCACTTGTGGAAAAGGGGCAAGAAAGTGTCTGCAGCAGCTTCTCTGCTTGCTGAAAACACAGAGAACAAACAGGGCTTGTGTCTTGAGAAAACCAACACAGCAACAGCAAAGCATAGTGTTCTACATAGCTCTTCCATGGAAAACAAGCAATTTAGATCCTAAAACCTTTGCACTTGCTCTGCAGACGAGGAATACACCAACTGGTACAAAATATACTTCACTTGTGGAAAAGGGGCAAGAAAGTGTCTGCAGCAGCTTCTCTGCTTGCTGCAAACACAGACAACCAACAGGACTTGTGTCTTGAGAAAACAAACACAGCAACCGAAAACCATAGTGTTCTACATAGCTCTTCCATGGAAAACAAGCAATTTAGATCCTAAAACCTTTGCACTTGCTCTGCAGACGAGGAATACACCAACTGGTACAAAATATACTTCACTTGTGGAAAAGGGGCAAGAAAGTGTCTGCAGCAGCTTCTCTGCTTGCTGCAAACACAGACAACCAACAGGACTTGTGTCTTGAGAAAACAAACACAGCAACCGAAAACCATAGTGTTCTACAGAGCTCTTCCATGGAAATTAAGCAGTTTAGGTCCTAACACCTTTGCTCTTGCTCTGCAGACGAGGAATACACCAACTGGTACAAAATATACTTCACTTGTGGAAAAAAGGCAAGAAACTGTCTGCAGCAGCTTCTCTGCTTGCTGCAAACACAGACAACCAACAGGACTTGTGTCTTGAAAAAACCAACACAGTAACAGCAAAGCACAGTGTTCTACATATCTCTTCCAAGGAAATCAAGCAATTTAGGTCCTAAAACCTTTGCTCCTGCTCTCCAGACGAGGAATACACCAACTGGTACAAAATATACGTCAGTAGTGGAGAAAGCAGGTACGTGTCTTCAAGAGCTTCTCTGCTCGCTGCAAGTACAGAGAACAAACAGGGTTTGTTTCTTGAGAAAACCGACACAGCAACAGCAAAGCATAGTGTTCTACAGAGCTCTTCCATGGAAAACAAGCAATTTAGATCCTAAAACCTTTGCTCTTGCTCTGCAGACGAGGAATACACCAACTGGTACAAAATATACTTCACTTGTGGAAAAGGGGCAAGAAAGTGTCTGCAGCAGCTTCTCTGCTTGCTGCAAACACAGACAACCAACAGGACTTGTGTCTTGAGAAAACCAACACAGCAACAGCAAAGCATAGTGTTCTACATAGCTCTTCCATGGAAAACAAGCAATTTAGATCCTAAAACCTTTGCTCTTGCTCTGCAGACGAGGAATGCACCAACTGGTACAAAATATACTTCACTTGTGGAAAAGGGGCAAGAAAGTGTCTGCAGCAGCTTCTCTGCTTGCTGCAAACACAGACAACCAACAGGACTTGTGTCTTGAGAAAACCAACACAGTAACAGCAAAGCATAGTGTTCTACATAGCTCTTCCATGGAAAACAAGCAATTTAGATCCTAAAACCTTTGCTCTTGCTCTGCAGAGGAGGAACACACCAACTGGCACAAAATATACTTCACTTGTGGAAAAGGGGCAAGAAAGTGTCTGCAGCAGCTTCTCTGCTTGCTGAAAACACAGGGAACAAACAGGGCTTGTGTCTTTAAAAAACCAACACAGCAACAGCAAAGCATAGTGTTCTACAGAGCTCTTCCATGGAAAACAAGCAATTTAGATCCTAAAACCTTTGCACTTGCTCTGCAGACGAGGAATACACCAACTGGTACAAAATATACTTCACTAGTGGAAAAGGGGCAAGAAAGTGTCTGCAGCAGCTTCTCTGCTTGCTGAAAACACAGAGAACAAACAGGGCTTGTGTCTTGAGAAAACCAACACAGCAACAGCAAAGCATAGTGTTCTACATAGCTCTTCCATGGAAAACAAGCAATTTAGATCCTAAACCCTTTGCTCTTGCTCTGCAGACGAGGACTACACCAACTGGTACAAAATATACTTCACTTGTGGAAAAGGGGCAAGAAAGTGTCTGCAGCAGCTTCTCTGCTTGCTGCAAACACAGACAACCAACAGGACTTGTGTCTTGAGAAAACCAACACAGCAACAGCAAAGCATAGTGTTCTACATAGCTCTTCCATGGAAAACAAGCAATTTAGATCCTAAAACCTTTGCACTTGCTCTGCAGACGAGGAATACACCAACTGGTACAAAATATACTTCACTTGTGGAAAAAAGGCAAGAAACTGTCTGCAGCAGCTTCTCTGCTTGCTGCAAACACAGACAACCAACAGGACTTGTGTCTTGAAAAAACCAACACAGTAACAGCAAAGCACAGTGTTCTACATATCTCTTCCAAGGAAATCAAGCAATTTAGGTCCTAAAACCTTTGCTCCTGCTCTCCAGACGAGGAATACACCAACTGGTACAAAATATACGTCAGTAGTGGAGAAAGCAGGTACGTGTCTTCAAGAGCTTCTCTGCTCGCTGCAAGTACAGAGAACAAACAGGGTTTGTTTCTTGAGAAAACCGACACAGCAACAGCAAAGCATAGTGTTCTACAGAGCTCTTCCATGGAAATCAAGTAATTTAGGTCCTAACATATTTGCTCTTGCTCTGCAGACGAGGAATACACCAACTGGTACAAAATATACTTCACTTGTGGAAAAGGGGCAAGAAAGTGTCTGCAGCAGCTTCTCTGCTTGCTGCAAACACAGACAACCAACAGGACTTGTGTCTTGAGAAAACCAACACAGCAACAGCAAAGCATAGTGTTCTACATAGCTCTTCCATGGAAAACAAGCAATTTAGATCCTAAAACCTTTGCTCTTGCTCTGCAGACGAGGAATACACCAACTGGTACAAAATATACTTCACTTGTGGAAAAGGGGCAAGAAAGTGTCTGCAGCAGCTTCTCTGCTTGCTGCAAACACAGACAACCAACAGGACTTGTGTCTTGAGAAAACCAACACAGCAACAGCAAAGCATAGTGTTCTACATAGCTCTTCCATGGAAAACAAGCAATTTAGATCCTAAAACCTTTGCTCTTGCTCTGCAGAGGAGGAACACACCAACTGGCACAAAATATACTTCACTTGTGGAAAAGGGGCAAGAAAGTGTCTGCAGCAGCTTCTCTGCTTGCTGAAAACACAGAGAACAAACAGGGCTTGTGTCTTGAGAAAACCAACACAGCAACCGAAAACCATAGTGTTCTACATAGCTCTTCCATGGAAAACAAGCAATTTAGATCCTAAAACCTTTGCTCTTGCTCTGCAGACGAGGAATACACCAACTGGTACAAAATATACTTCACTTGTGGAAAAGGGGCAAGAAAGTGTCTGCAGCAGCTTCTCTGCTTGCTGCAAACACAGACAACCAACAGGACTTGTGTCTTGAGAAAACCAACACAGTAACAGCAAAGCACAGTGTTCTACATAGCTCTTCCATGGAAATTAAGCAGTTTAGGTCCTAAAACCTTTGCTCCTGCTCTCCAGACGAGGAATACACCAACTGGTACAAAATATACTTCACTTGTGGAAAAAAGGCAAGAAACTGTCTGCAGCAGCTTCTCTGCTTGCTGCAAACACAGACAACCAACAGGACTTGTGTCTTGAAAAAACCAACACAGTAACAGCAAAGCACAGTGTTCTACATATCTCTTCCAAGGAAATCAAGCAATTTAGGTCCTAAAACCTTTGCTCCTGCTCTCCAGACGAGGAATACACCAACTGGTACAAAATATACGTCAGTAGTGGAGAAAGCAGGTACGTGTCTTCAAGAGCTTCTCTGCTCGCTGCAAGTACAGAGAACAAACAGGGTTTGTTTCTTGAGAAAACCGACACAGCAACAGCAAAGCATAGTGTTCTACAGAGCTCTTCCATGGAAAACAAGCAATTTAGATCCTAAAACCTTTGCTCTTGCTCTGCAGACGAGGAATACACCAACTGGTACAAAATATACTTCACTTGTGGAAAAGGGGCAAGAAAGTGTCTGCAGCAGCTTCTCTGCTTGCTGCAAACACAGACAACCAACAGGACTTGTGTCTTGAGAAAACCAACACAGCAACAGCAAAGCATAGTGTTCTACATAGCTCTTCCATGGAAAACAAGCAATTTAGATCCTAAAACCTTTGATCTTGCTCTGCAGACGAGGAATACACCAACTGGTAGAAAATATACTTCACTTGTGGAAAAGGGGCAAGAAAGTGTCTGCAGCAGCTTCTCTGCTTGCTGCAAACACAGACAACCAACAGGACTTGTGTCTTGAGAAAACCAACACAGCAACAGCAAAGCATAGTGTTCTACATAGCTCTTCCATGGAAAACAAGCAATTTAGATCCTAAAACCTTTGCTCTTGCTCTGCAGAGGAGGAACACACCAACTGGCACAAAATATACTTCACTAGTCGGAAAGGAGCAAGAAAGTGTCTGCAGCAGCTTCTCTGCTTGCTGAAAACACAGGGAACAAACAGGGCTTGTGTCTTTAGAAAACCAACACAGCAACAGCAAAGCATAGTGTTCTACATAGCTCTTCCATGGAAAACAAGCAATTTAGATCCTAAAACCTTTGCTCTTGCTCTGCAGAGGAGGAACACACCAACTGGCACAAAATATACTTCACTTGTGGAAAAGGGGCAAGAAAGTGTCTGCAGCAGCTTCTCTGCTTGCTGAAAACACAGGGAACAAACAGGGCTTGTGTCTTTAGAAAACCAACACAGCAACAGCAAAGCATAGTGTTCTACATAGCTCTTCCATGGAAAACAAGCAATTTAGATCCTAAAACCTTTGCACTTGCTCTGCAGACGAGGAATACACCAACTGGTACAAAATATACTTCACTAGTGGAAAAGGGGCAAGAAAGTGTCTGCAGCAGCTTCTCTGCTTGCTGAAAACACAGAGAACAAACAGGACTTGTGTCTTGAGAAAACCAACACAGCAACAGCAAAGCATAGTGTTCTACATAGCTCTTCCATGGAAAACAAGCAATTTAGATCCTAAAACCTTTGCTCTTGCTCTGCAGACGAGGAATACACCAACTGGTACAAAATATACTTCACTAGTGGAAAAGGAGCAAGAAAGTGTCTGCAGCAGCTTCTCTGCTTGCTGCAAACACAGACAGCCAACAGGACTTGTGTCTTGAGAAAACCAACACAGTAACAGCAAAGCACAGTGTTCTACATATCTCTTCCAAGGAAATCAAGCAATTTAGGTCCTAAAACCTTTGCTCCTGCTCTCCAGACGAGGAATACACCAACTGGTACAAAATATACGTCAGTAGTGGAGAAAGCAGGTACGTGTCTTCAAGAGCTTCTCTGCTCGCTGCAAGTACAGAGAACAAACAGGGTTTGTTTCTTGAGAAAACCGACACAGCAACAGCAAAGCATAGTGTTCTACAGAGCTCTTCCATGGAAAACAAGCAATTTAGATCCTAAAACCTTTGCTCTTGCTCTGCAGACGAGGAACACACCAACTGGCACAAAATATACTTCACTTGTGGAAAAGGGGCAAGAAAGTGTCTGCAGCAGCTTCTCTGCTTGCTGAAAACACAGAGAACAAACAGGGCTTGTGTCTTGAGAAAACCAACACAGCAACAGCAAAGCATAGTGTTCTACATAGCTCTTCCATGGAAAACAAGCAATTTAGATCCTAAAACCTTTGCACTTGCTCTGCAGACGAGGAATACACCAACTGGTACAAAATATACTTCACTTGTGGAAAAGGGGCAAGAAAGTGTCTGCAGCAGCTTCTCTGCTTGCTGCAAACACAGACAACCAACAGGACTTGTGTCTTGAGAAAACCAACACAGCAACAGCAAAGCATAGTGTTCTACATAGCTCTTCCATGGAAAACAAGCAATTTAGATCCTAAAACCTTTGCACTTGCTCTGCAGACGAGGAATACACCAACTGGTACAAAATATACTTCACTTGTGGAAAAGGGGCAAGAAAGTGTCTGCAGCAGCTTCTCTGCTTGCTGCAAACACAGACAACCAACAGGACTTGTGTCTTGAGAAAACAAACACAGCAACCGAAAACCATAGTGTTCTACAGAGCTCTTCCATGGAAATTAAGCAGTTTAGGTCCTAACACCTTTGCTCTTGCTCTGCAGACGAGGAATACACCAACTGGTACAAAATATACTTCACTTGTGGAAAAAAGGCAAGAAAGTGTCTGCAGCAGCTTCTCTGCTTGCTGCAAACACAGACAACCAACAGGACTTGTGTCTTGAAAAAACCAACACAGTAACAGCAAAGCACAGTGTTCTACATATCTCTTCCAAGGAAATCAAGCAATTTAGGTCCTAAAACCTTTGCTCCTGCTCTCCAGACGAGGAATACACCAACTGGTACAAAATATACGTCAGTAGTGGAGAAAGCAGGTACGTGTCTTCAAGAGCTTCTCTGCTCGCTGCAAGTACAGAGAACAAACAGGGTTTGTTTCTTGAGAAAACCGACACAGCAACAGCAAAGCATAGTGTTCTACAGAGCTCTTCCATGGAAATCAAGTAATTTAGGTCCTAACATATTTGCTCTTGCTCTGCAGAGGAGGAACACACCAACTGGCACAAAAGTATACTTCACTTGTGGAAAAGGGGCAAGAAAGTGTCTGCAGCAGCTTCTCTGCTTGCTGAAAACACAGAGAACAAACAGGGCTTGTGTCTTGAGAAAACCAACACAGCAACAGCAAAGCATAGTGTTCTACATAGCTCTTCCATGGAAAACAAGCAATTTAGATCCTAAAACCTTTGCACTTGCTCTGCAGACGAGGAATACACCAACTGGTACAAAATATACTTCACTTGTGGAAAAGGGGCAAGAAAGTGTCTGCAGCAGCTTCTCTGCTTGCTGCAAACACAGACAACCAACAGGACTTGTGTCTTGAGAAAACAAACACAGCAACCGAAAACCATAGTGTTCTACAGAGCTCTTCCATGGAAATTAAGCAGTTTAGGTCCTAACACCTTTGCTCTTGCTCTGCAGACGAGGAATACACCAACTGGTACAAAATATACTTCACTTGTGGAAAAAAGGCAAGAAACTGTCTGCAGCAGCTTCTCTGCTTGCTGCAAACACAGACAACCAACAGGACTTGTGTCTTGAAAAAACCAACACAGTAACAGCAAAGCACAGTGTTCTACATATCTCTTCCAAGGAAATCAAGCAATTTAGGTCCTAAAACCTTTGCTCCTGCTCTCCAGACGAGGAATACACCAACTGGTACAAAATATACGTCAGTAGTGGAGAAAGCAGGTACGTGTCTTCAAGAGCTTCTCTGCTCGCTGCAAGTACAGAGAACAAACAGGGTTTGTTTCTTGAGAAAACCGACACAGCAACAGCAAAGCATAGTGTTCTACAGAGCTCTTCCATGGAAAACAAGCAATTTAGATCCTAAAACCTTTGCTCTTGCTCTGCAGACGAGGAATACACCAACTGGTACAAAATATACTTCACTTGTGGAAAAGGGGCAAGAAAGTGTCTGCAGCAGCTTCTCTGCTTGCTGCAAACACAGACAACCAACAGGACTTGTGTCTTGAGAAAACCAACACAGCAACAGCAAAGCATAGTGTTCTACATAGCTCTTCCATGGAAAACAAGCAATTTAGATCCTAAAACCTTTGCTCTTGCTCTGCAGACGAGGAATGCACCAACTGGTACAAAATATACTTCACTTGTGGAAAAGGGGCAAGAAAGTGTCTGCAGCAGCTTCTCTGCTTGCTGCAAACACAGACAACCAACAGGACTTGTGTCTTGAGAAAACCAACACAGTAACAGCAAAGCATAGTGTTCTACATAGCTCTTCCATGGAAAACAAGCAATTTAGATCCTAAAACCTTTGCTCTTGCTCTGCAGAGGAGGAACACACCAACTGGCACAAAATATACTTCACTTGTGGAAAAGGGGCAAGAAAGTGTCTGCAGCAGCTTCTCTGCTTGCTGAAAACACAGGGAACAAACAGGGCTTGTGTCTTTAAAAAACCAACACAGCAACAGCAAAGCATAGTGTTCTACAGAGCTCTTCCATGGAAAACAAGCAATTTAGATCCTAAAACCTTTGCACTTGCTCTGCAGACGAGGAATACACCAACTGGTACAAAATATACTTCACTAGTGGAAAAGGGGCAAGAAAGTGTCTGCAGCAGCTTCTCTGCTTGCTGAAAACACAGAGAACAAACAGGGCTTGTGTCTTGAGAAAACCAACACAGCAACAGCAAAGCATAGTGTTCTTAATAGCTCTTCCATGGAAAACAAGCAATTTAGATCCTAAAACCTTTGCTCTTGCTCTGCAGACGAGGAATACACCAACTGGTACAAAATATACTTCACTAGTGGAAAAGGAGCAAGAAAGTGTCTGCAGCAGCTTCTCTGCTTGCTGCAAACACAGACAACCAACAGGACTTGTGTCTTGAGAAAACCAACACAGTAACAGCAAAGCACAGTGTTCTACATATCTCTTCCAAGGAAATCAAGCAATTTAGGTCCTAAAACCTTTGCTCCTGCTCTCCAGACGAGGAATACACCAACTGGTACAAAATATACGTCAGTAGTGGAGAAAGCAGGTACGTGTCTTCAAGAGCTTCTCTGCTCGCTGCAAGTACAGAGAACAAACAGGGTTTGTTTCTTGAGAAAACCGACACAGCAACAGCAAAGCATAGTGTTCTACAGAGCTCTTCCATGGAAAACAAGCAATTTAGATCCTAAAACCTTTGCTCTTGCTCTGCAGACGAGGAATACACCAACTGGTACAAAATATACTTCACTTGTGGAAAAGGGGCAAGAAAGTGTCTGCAGCAGCTTCTCTGCTTGCTGCAAACACAGACAACCAACAGGACTTGTGTCTTGAGAAAACCAACACAGCAACAGCAAAGCATAGTGTTCTACATAGCTCTTCCATGGAAAACAAGCAATTTAGATCCTAAAACCTTTGATCTTGCTCTGCAGACGAGGAATACACCAACTGGTAGAAAATATACTTCACTTGTGGAAAAGGGGCAAGAAAGTGTCTGCAGCAGCTTCTCTGCTTGCTGCAAACACAGACAACCAACAGGACTTGTGTCTTGAGAAAACCAACACAGCAACAGCAAAGCATAGTGTTCTACATAGCTCTTCCATGGAAAACAAGCAATTTAGATCCTAAAACCTTTGCTCTTGCTCTGCAGAGGAGGAACACACCAACTGGCACAAAATATACTTCACTTGTGGAAAAGGGGCAAGAAAGTGTCTGCAGCAGCTTCTCTGCTTGCTGAAAACACAGGGAACAAACAGGGCTTGTGTCTTTAGAAAACCAACACAGCAACAGCAAAGCATAGTGTTCTACATAGCTCTTCCATGGAAAACAAGCAATTTAGATCCTAAAACCTTTGCTCTTGCTCTGCAGAGGAGGAACACACCAACTGGCACAAAATATACTTCACTTGTGGAAAAGGGGCAAGAAAGTGTCTGCAGCAGCTTCTCTGCTTGCTGAAAACACAGGGAACAAACAGGGCTTGTGTCTTTAGAAAACCAACACAGCAACAGCAAAGCATAGTGTTCTACATAGCTCTTCCATGGAAAACAAGCAATTTAGATCCTAAAACCTTTGCACTTGCTCTGCAGACGAGGAATACACCAACTGGTACAAAATATACTTCACTAGTGGAAAAGGGGCAAGAAAGTGTCTGCAGCAGCTTCTCTGCTTGCTGAAAACACAGAGAACAAACAGGACTTGTGTCTTGAGAAAACCAACACAGCAACAGCAAAGCATAGTGTTCTACATAGCTCTTCCATGGAAAACAAGCAATTTAGATCCTAAAACCTTTGCTCTTGCTCTGCAGACGAGGAATACACCAACTGGTACAAAATATACTTCACTAGTGGAAAAGGAGCAAGAAAGTGTCTGCAGCAGCTTCTCTGCTTGCTGCAAACACAGACAGCCAACAGGACTTGTGTCTTGAGAAAACCAACACAGTAACAGCAAAGCACAGTGTTCTACATATCTCTTCCAAGGAAATCAAGCAATTTAGGTCCTAAAACCTTTGCTCCTGCTCTCCAGACGAGGAATACACCAACTGGTACAAAATATACGTCAGTAGTGGAGAAAGCAGGTACGTGTCTTCAAGAGCTTCTCTGCTCGCTGCAAGTACAGAGAACAAACAGGGTTTGTTTCTTGAGAAAACCGACACAGCAACAGCAAAGCATAGTGTTCTACAGAGCTCTTCCATGGAAATCAAGTAATTTAGGTCCTAACATATTTGCTCTTGCTCTGCAGACGAGGAATACACCAACTGGTACAAAATATACTTCACTTGTGGAAAAGGGGCAAGAAAGTGTCTGCAGCAGCTTCTCTGCTTGCTGCAAACACAGACAACCAACAGGACTTGTGTCTTGAGAAAACCAACACAGCAACAGCAAAGCATAGTGTTCTACATAGCTCTTCCATGGAAAACAAGCAATTTAGATCCTAAAACCTTTGCTCTTGCTCTGCAGACGAGGAACACACCAACTGGCACAAAATATACTTCACTTGTGGAAAAGGGGCAAGAAAGTGTCTGCAGCAGCTTCTCTGCTTGCTGAAAACACAGAGAACAAACAGGGCTTGTGTCTTGAGAAAACCAACACAGCAACAGCAAAGCATAGTGTTCTACATAGCTCTTCCATGGAAAACAAGCAATTTAGATCCTAAAACCTTTGCACTTGCTCTGCAGACGAGGAATACACCAACTGGTACAAAATATACTTCACTTGTGGAAAAGGGGCAAGAAAGTGTCTGCAGCAGCTTCTCTGCTTGCTGCAAACACAGACAACCAACAGGACTTGTGTCTTGAGAAAACCAACACAGCAACAGCAAAGCATAGTGTTCTACATAGCTCTTCCATGGAAAACAAGCAATTTAGATCCTAAAACCTTTGCACTTGCTCTGCAGACGAGGAATACACCAACTGGTACAAAATATATTTCACTTGTGGAAAAGGGGCAAGAAAGTGTCTGCAGCAGCTTCTCTGCTTGCTGCAAACACAGACAACCAACAGGACTTGTGTCTTGAGAAAACAAACACAGCAACCGAAAACCATAGTGTTCTACAGAGCTCTTCCATGGAAATTAAGCAGTTTAGGTCCTAACACCTTTGCTCTTGCTCTGCAGACGAGGAATACACCAACTGGTACAAAATATACTTCACTTGTGGAAAAAAGGCAAGAAAGTGTCTGCAGCAGCTTCTCTGCTTGCTGCAAACACAGACAACCAACAGGACTTGTGTCTTGAAAAAACCAACACAGTAACAGCAAAGCACAGTGTTCTACATATCTCTTCCAAGGAAATCAAGCAATTTAGGTCCTAAAACCTTTGCTCCTGCTCTCCAGACGAGGAATACACCAACTGGTACAAAATATACGTCAGTAGTGGAGAAAGCAGGTACGTGTCTTCAAGAGCTTCTCTGCTCGCTGCAAGTACAGAGAACAAACAGGGTTTGTTTCTTGAGAAAACCGACACAGCAACAGCAAAGCATAGTGTTCTACAGAGCTCTTCCATGGAAATCAAGTAATTTAGGTCCTAACATATTTGCTCTTGCTCTGCAGAGGAGGAACACACCAACTGGCACAAAATATACTTCACTTGTGGAAAAGGGGCAAGAAAGTGTCTGCAGCAGCTTCTCTGCTTGCTGAAAACACAGAGAACAAACAGGGCTTGTGTCTTGAGAAAACCAACACAGCAACAGCAAAGCATAGTGTTCTACATAGCTCTTCCATGGAAAACAAGCAATTTAGATCCTAAAACCTTTGCACTTGCTCTGCAGACGAGGAATACACCAACTGGTACAAAATATACTTCACTTGTGGAAAAGGGGCAAGAAAGTGTCTGCAGCAGCTTCTCTGCTTGCTGCAAACACAGACAACCAACAGGACTTGTGTCTTGAGAAAACAAACACAGCAACCGAAAACCATAGTGTTCTACATAGCTCTTCCATGGAAAACAAGCAATTTAGATCCTAAAACCTTTGCACTTGCTCTGCAGACGAGGAATACACCAACTGGTACAAAATATACTTCACTTGTGGAAAAGGGGCAAGAAAGTGTCTGCAGCAGCTTCTCTGCTTGCTGCAAACACAGACAACCAACAGGACTTGTGTCTTGAGAAAACAAACACAGCAACCGAAAACCATAGTGTTCTACAGAGCTCTTCCATGGAAATTAAGCAGTTTAGGTCCTAACACCTTTGCTCTTGCTCTGCAGACGAGGAATACACCAACTGGTACAAAATATACTTCACTTGTGGAAAAAAGGCAAGAAACTGTCTGCAGCAGCTTCTCTGCTTGCTGCAAACACAGACAACCAACAGGACTTGTGTCTTGAAAAAACCAACACAGTAACAGCAAAGCACAGTGTTCTACATATCTCTTCCAAGGAAATCAAGCAATTTAGGTCCTAAAACCTTTGCTCCTGCTCTCCAGACGAGGAATACACCAACTGGTACAAAATATACGTCAGTAGTGGAGAAAGCAGGTACGTGTCTTGAAGAGCTTCTCTGCTCGCTGCAAGTACAGAGAACAAACAGGGTTTGTTTCTTGAGAAAACCGACACAGCAACAGCAAAGCATAGTGTTCTACATAGCTCTTCCATGGAAAACAAGCAATTTAGATCCTAAAACCTTTGCTCTTGCTCTGCAGACGAGGAATACACCAACTGGTACAAAATATACTTCACTTGTGGAAAAGGGGCAAGAAAGTGTCTGCAGCAGCTTCTCTGCTTGCTGCAAACACAGACAACCAACAGGACTTGTGTCTTGAGAAAACCAACACAGCAACAGCAAAGCATAGTGTTCTACATAGCTCTTCCATGGAAAACAAGCAATTTAGATCCTAAAACCTTTGCTCTTGCTCTGCAGACGAGGAATACACCAACTGGTACAAAATATACTTCACTTGTGGAAAAGGGGCAAGAAAGTGTCTGCAGCAGCTTCTCTGCTTGCTGCAAACACAGACAACCAACAGGACTTGTGTCTTGAGAAAACCAACACAGTAACAGCAAAGCATAGTGTTCTACATAGCTCTTCCATGGAAAACAAGCAATTTAAATTATAAAACCTTTGCTCTTGCTCTGCAGAGGAGGAACACACCAACTGGCACAAAATATACTTCACTTGTGGAAAAGGGGCAAGAAAGTGTCTGCAGCAGCTTCTCTGCTTGCTGAAAACACAGGGAACAAACAGGGCTTGTGTCTTTAAAAAACCAACACAGCAACAGCAAAGCATAGTGTTCTACAGAGCTCTTCCATGGAAAACAAGCAATTTAGATCCTAAAACCTTTGCTCTTGCTCTGCAGACGAGGAATACACCAACTGGTACAAAATATACTTCACTAGTGGAAAAGGGGCAAGAAAGTGTCTGCAGCAGCTTCTCTGCTTGCTGAAAACACAGAGAACAAACAGGGCTTGTGTCTTGAGAAAACCAACACAGCAACAGCAAAGCATAGTGTTCTTAATAGCTCTTCCATGGAAAACAAGCAATTTAGATCCTAAAACCTTTGCTCTTGCTCTGCAGACGAGGAATACACCAACTGGTACAAAATATACTTCACTAGTGGAAAAGGAGCAAGAAAGTGTCTGCAGCAGCTTCTCTGCTTGCTGCAAACACAGACAACCAACAGGACTTGTGTCTTGAGAAAACCAACACAGTAACAGCAAAGCACAGTGTTCTACATATCTCTTCCAAGGAAATCAAGCAATTTAGGTCCTAAAACCTTTGCTCCTGCTCTCCAGACGAGGAATACACCAACTGGTACAAAATATACGTCAGTAGTGGAGAAAGCAGGTACGTGTCTTCAAGAGCTTCTCTGCTCGCTGCAAGTACAGAGAACAAACAGGGTTTGTTTCTTGAGAAAACCGACACAGCAACAGCAAAGCATAGTGTTCTACAGAGCTCTTCCATGGAAATCAAGTAATTTAGGTCCTAACATATTTGCTCTTGCTCTGCAGACGAGGAATACACCAACTGGTAGAAAATATACTTCACTTGTGGAAAAGGGGCAAGAAAGTGTCTGCAGCAGCTTCTCTGCTTGCTGCAAACACAGACAACCAACAGGACTTGTGTCTTGAGAAAACCAACACAGCAACAGCAAAGCATAGTGTTCTACATAGCTCTTCCATGGAAAACAAGCAATTTAGATCCTAAAACCTTTGCTCTTGCTCTGCAGACGAGGAATACACCAACTGGTACAAAATATACTTCACTTGTGGAAAAGGGGCAAGAAAGTGTCTGCAGCAGCTTCTCTGCTTGCTGCAAACACAGACAACCAACAGGACTTGTGTCTTGAGAAAACCAACACAGCAACAGCAAAGCATAGTGTTCTACATAGCTCTTCCATGGAAAACAAGCAATTTAGATCCTAAAAACCTTTGCTCTTGCTCTGCAGAGGAGGAACACACCAACTGGCACAAAATATACTTCACTTGTGGAAAAGGGGCAAGAAAGTGTCTGCAGCAGCTTCTCTGCTTGCTGAAAACACAGAGAACAAACAGGGCTTGTGTCTTGAGAAAACCAACACAGCAACAGCAAAGCATAGTGTTCTACATATCTCTTCCAAGGAAATCAAGCAATTTAGGTCCTAAAACCTTTGCTCCTGCTCTCCAGACGAGGAATACACCAACTGGTACAAAATATACGTCAGTAGTGGAGAAAGCAGGTACGTGTCTTCAAGAGCTTCTCTGCTCGCTGCAAGTACAGAGAACAAACAGGGTTTGTTTCTTGAGAAAACCGACACAGCAACAGCAAAGCATAGTGTTCTACAGAGCTCTTCCATGGAAATCAAGTAATTTAGGTCCTAACATATTTGCTCTTGCTCTGCAGACGAGGAATACACCAACTGGTAGAAAATATACTTCACTTGTGGAAAAGGGGCAAGAAAGTGTCTGCAGCAGCTTCTCTGCTTGCTGCAAACACAGACAACCACAGGACTTGTGTCTTGAGAAAACCAACACAGCAACAGCAAAGCATAGTGTTCTACATAGCTCTTCCATGGAAAACAAGCAATTTAGATCCTAAAACCTTTGCTCTTGCTCTGCAGACGAGGAATACACCAACTGGTACAAAATATACTTCACTTGTGGAAAAGGGGCAAGAAAGTGTCTGCAGCAGCTTCTCTGCTTGCTGCAAACACAGACAACCAACAGGACTTGTGTCTTGAGAAAACCAACACAGCAACAGCAAAGCATAGTGTTCTACATAGCTCTTCCATGGAAAACAAGCAATTTAGATCCTAAAACCTTTGCTCTTGCTCTGCAGAGGAGGAACACACCAACTGGCACAAAATATACTTCACTTGTGGAAAAGGGGCAAAGAAAGTGTCTGCAGCAGCTTCTCTGCTTGCTGAAAACACAGAGAACAAACAGGGCTTGTGTCTTGAGAAAACCAACACAGCAACCGAAAACCATAGTGTTCTACATAGCTCTTCCATGGAAAACAAGCAATTTAGATCCTAAAACCTTTGCTCTTGCTCTGCAGACGAGGAATACACCAACTGGTACAAAATATACTTCACTTGTGGAAAAGGGGCAAGAAAGTGTCTGCAGCAGCTTCTCTGCTTGCTGCAAACACAGACAACCAACAGGACTTGTGTCTTGAGAAAACCAACACAGTAACAGCAAAGCACAGTGTTCTACATATCTCTTCCAAGGAAATCAAGCAATTTAGGTCCTAAAACCTTTGCTCCTGCTCTCCAGACGAGGAATACACCAACTGGTACAAAATATACGTCAGTAGTGGAGAAAGCAGGTACGTGTCTTCAAGAGCTTCTCTGCTCGCTGCAAGTACAGAGAACAAACAGGGTTTGTTTCTTGAGAAAACCGACACAGCAACAGCAAAGCATAGTGTTCTACAGAGCTCTTCCATGGAAAACAAGCAATTTAGATCCTAAAACCTTTGCTCTTGCTCTGCAGACGAGGAATACACCAACTGGTACAAAATATACTTCACTTGTGGAAAAGGGGCAAGAAAGTGTCTGCAGCAGCTTCTCTGCTTGCTGCAAACACAGACAACCAACAGGACTTGTGTCTTGAGAAAACCAACACAGCAACAGCAAAGCATAGTGTTCTACATAGCTCTTCCATGGAAAACAAGCAATTTAGATCCTAAAACCTTTGCTCTTGCTCTGCAGACGAGGAATACACCAACTGGTAGAAAATATACTTCACTTGTGGAAAAGGGGCAAGAAAGTGTCTGCAGCAGCTTCTCTGCTTGCTGCAAACACAGACAACCAACAGGACTTGTGTCTTGAGAAAAACCAACACAGCAACAGCAAAGCATAGTGTTCTACATAGCTCTTCCATGGAAAACAAGCAATTTAGATCCTAAAACCTTTGATCTTGCTCTGCAGAGGAGGAACACACCAACTGGCACAAAAATATACTTCACTTGTGGAAAAGGGGCAAGAAAGTGTCTGCAGCAGCTTCTCTGCTTGCTGAAAACACAGAGAACAAACAGGGCTTGTGTCTTGAGAAAACCAACACAGCAACAGCAAAGCATAGTGTTCTACATAGCTCTTCCATGGAAAACAAGCAATTTAGATCCTAAAACCTTTGCACTTGCTCTGCAGACGAGGAATACACCAACTGGTACAAAATATACTTCACTTGTGGAAAAGGGGGCAAGAAAGTGTCTGCAGCAGCTTCTCTGCTTGCTGCAAACACAGACAACCAACAGGACTTGTGTCTTGAGAAAACCAACACAGTAACAGCAAAGCACAGTGTTCTACATATCTCTTCCAAGGAAATCAAGCAATTTAGGTCCTAAAACCTTTGCTCCTGCTCTCCAGACGAGGAATACACCAACTGGTACAAAATATACGTCAGTAGTGGAGAAAGCAGGTACGTGTCTTCAAGAGCTTCTCTGCTCGCTGCAAGTACAGAGAACAAACAGGGTTTGTTTCTTGAGAAAACCGACACAGCAACAGCAAAGCATAGTGTTCTACAGAGCTCTTCCATGGAAATCAAGTAATTTAGGTCCTAACATATTTGCTCTTGCTCTGCAGACGAGGAATACACACACCAACTGGTACAAAATATACGTCAGTAGTGGAGAAAGCAGGTACGTGTCTTCAAGAGCTTCTCTGCTCGCTGCAAGTACAGAGAACAAACAGGGTTTGTTTCTTGAGAAAACCGACACAGCAACAGCAAAGCATAGTGTTCTACAGAGCTCTTCCATGGAAAACAAGCAATTTAGATCCTAAAACCTTTGCTCTTGCTCTGCAGACGAGGAATACACCAACTGGTACAAAATATACTTCACTTGTGGAAAAGGGGCAAGAAAGTGTCTGCAGCAGCTTCTCTGCTTGCTGCAAACACAGACAGCCAACAGGACTTGTGTCTTGAGAAAACCAACACAGTAACAGCAAAGCACAGTGTTCTACATATCTCTTCCAAGGAAATCAAGCAATTTAGGTCCTAAAACCTTTGCTCCTGCTCTCCAGACGAGGAATACACCAACTGGTACAAAATATACGTCAGTAGTGGAGAAAGCAGGTACGTGTCTTCAAGAGCTTCTCTGCTCGCTGCAAGTACAGAGAACAAACAGGGTTTGTTTCTTGAGAAAACCGACACAGCAACAGCAAAGCATAGTGTTCTACAGAGCTCTTCCATGGAAAACAAGCAATTTAGATCCTAAAACCTTTGCTCTTGCTCTGCAGACGAGGAATACACCAACTGGTACAAAATATACTTCACTTGTGGAAAAGGGGCAAGAAAGTGTCTGCAGCAGCTTCTCTGCTTGCTGCAAACACAGACAACCAACAGGACTTGTGTCTTGAGAAAACCAACACAGCAACAGCAAAGCATAGTGTTCTACATAGCTCTTCCATGGAAAACAAGCAATTTAGATCCTAAAACCTTTGCTCTTGCTCTGCAGAGGAGGAACACACCAACTGGCACAAAATATACTTCACTTGTGGAAAAGGGGCAAGAAAGTGTCTGCAGCAGCTTCTCTGCTTGCTGAAAACACAGAGAACAAACAGGGCTTGTGTCTTGAGAAAACCAACACAGCAACAGCAAAGCATAGTGTTCTACATAGCTCTTCCATGGAAAACAAGCAATTTAGATCCTAAAACCTTTGCTCTTGCTCTGCAGACGAGGAATACACCAACTGGTACAAAATATACTTCACTAGTGGAAAAGGAGCAAGAAAGTGTCTGCAGCAGCTTCTCTGCTTGCTGCAAACACAGACAACCAACAGGACTTGTGTCTTGAGAAAACCAACACAGTAACAGCAAAGCACAGTGTTCTACATATCTCTTCCAAGGAAATCAAGCAATTTAGGTCCTAAAACCTTTGCTCCTGCTCTCCAGACGAGGAATACACCAACTGGTACAAAATATACGTCAGTAGTGGAGAAAGCAGGTACGTGTCTTCAAGAGCTTCTCTGCTCGCTGCAAGTACAGAGAACAAACAGGGTTTGTTTCTTGAGAAAACCGACACAGCAACAGCAAAGCATAGTGTTCTACAGAGCTCTTCCATGGAAATCAAGTAATTTAGGTCCTAACATATTTGCTCTTGCTCTGCAGACGAGGAATACACCAACTGGTACAAAATATACTTCACTTGTGGAAAAGGGGCAAGAAAGTGTCTGCAGCAGCTTCTCTGCTTGCTGCAAACACAGACAACCAACAGGACTTGTGTCTTGAGAAAACCAACAGAGCAACAGCAAAGCATAGTGTTCTACATAGCTCTTCCATGGAAAACAAGCAATTTAGATCCTAAAACCTTTGCTCTTGCTCTGCAGACGAGGAATACACCAACTGGTACAAAATATACTTCACTTGTGGAAAAGGGGCAAGAAAGTGTCTGCAGCAGCTTCTCTGCTTGCTGCAAACACAGACAACCAACAGGACTTGTGTCTTGAGAAAACCAACACAGCAACAGCAAAGCATAGTGTTCTACATAGCTCTTCCATGGAAAACAAGCAATTTAGATCCTAAAACCTTTGCTCTTGCTCTGCAGACGAGGAATACACCAACTGGTACAAAATATACTTCACTTGTGGAAAAGGGGCAAGAAAGTGTCTGCAGCAGCTTCTCTGCTTGCTGCAAACACAGACAACCAACAGGACTTGTGTCTTGAGAAAACCAACACAGCAACAGCAAAGCATAGTGTTCTACATAGCTCTTCCATGGAAAACAAGCAATTTAGATCCTAAAACCTTTGCTCTTGCTCTGCAGACGAGGAACACACCAACTGGCACAAAATATACTTCACTTGTGGAAAAGGGGCAAGAAAGTGTCTGCAGCAGCTTCTCTGCTTGCTGAAAACACAGGGAACAAACAGGGCTTGTGTCTTTAGAAAACCAACACAGCAACAGCAAAGCATAGTGTTCTACAGAGCTCTTCCATGGAAAACAAGCAATTTAGATCCTAAAACCTTTGCACTTGCTCTGCAGACGAGGAATACACCAACTGGCACAAAATATACTTCACTAGTGGAAAAGGGGCAAGAAAGTGTCTGCAGCAGCTTCTCTGCTTGCTGCAAACACAGACAACCAACAGGACTTGTGTCTTGAGAAAACCAACACAGCAACAGCAAAGCATAGTGTTCTACATAGCTCTTCCATGGAAAACAAGCAATTTAGATCCTAAAACCTTTGCTCTTGCTCTGCAGACGAGGAATACACCAACTGGTACAAAATATACTTCACTTGTGGAAAAGGGGCAAGAAAGTGTCTGCAGCAGCTTCTCTGCTTGCTGCAAACACAGACAACCAACAGGACTTGTGTCTTGAGAAAACCAACACAGCAACAGCAAAGCATAGTGTTCTACATAGCTCTTCCATGGAAAACAAGCAATTTAGATCCTAAAACCTTTGCACTTGCTCTGCAGACGAGGAATACACCAACTGGTACAAAATATACTTCACTTGTGGAAAAGGGGCAAGAAAGTGTCTGCAGCAGCTTCTCTGCTTGCTGCAAACACAGACAACCAACAGGACTTGTGTCTTGAGAAAACCAACACAGCAACAGCAAAGCATAGTGTTCTACATAGCTCTTCCATGGAAAACAAGCAATTAGATCCTAAAACCTTTGCTCTTGCTCTGCAGAGGAGGAACACACCAACTGGCACAAAATATACTTCACTTGTGGAAAAGGGGCAAGAAAGTGTCTGCAGCAGCTTCTCTGCTTGCTGAAAACACAGACAACCAACAGGACTTGTGTCTTGAGAAAACCGACACAGCAACAGCAAAGCATAGTGTTCTACAGAGCTCTTCCATGGAAATCAAGTAATTTAGGTCCTAACATATTTGCTCTTGCTCTGCAGACGAGGAATACACCAACTGGTACAAAATATACTTCACTTGTGGAAAAGGGGCAAGAAAGTGTCTGCAGCAGCTTCTCTGCTTGCTGCAAACACAGACAACCAACAGGACTTGTGTCTTGAGAAAACCAACACAGCAACAGCAAAGCATAGTGTTCTACATAGCTCTTCCATGGAAAACAAGCAATTTAGATCCTAAAACCTTTGCTCTTGCTCTGCAGAGGAGGAACACACCAACTGGCACAAAATATACTTCACTTGTGGAAAAAAGGCAAGAAACTGTCTGCAGCAGCTTCTCTGCTTGCTGCAAACACAGACAACCAACAGGACTTGTGTCTTGAAAAAACCAACACAGTAACAGCAAAGCACAGTGTTCTACATATCTCTTCCAAGGAAATCAAGCAATTTAGGTCCTAAAACCTTTGCTCCTGCTCTCCAGACGAGGAATACACCAACTGGTACAAAATATACGTCAGTAGTGGAGAAAGCAGGTACGTGTCTTCAAGAGCTTCTCTGCTCGCTGCAAGTACAGAGAACAAACAGGGTTTGTTTCTTTAGAAAACCAACACAGCAACAGCAAAGCATAGTGTTCTTCATAGCTCTTCCATGGAAAACAAGCAATTTAGATCCTAAAACCTTTGATCTTGCTCTGCAGACGAGGAATACACCAACTGGTAGAAAATATACTTCACTTGTGGAAAAGGGGCAAGAAAGTGTCTGCAGCAGCTTCTCTGCTTGCTGCAAACACAAACAACCAACAGGACTTGTGTCTTGAGAAAACCAACACAGTAACAGCAAAGCATAGTGTTCTACATAGCTCTTCCATGGAAAACAAGCAATTTAGATCCTAAAACCTTTGCTCTTGCTCTGCAGAGGAGGAACACACCAACTGGCACAAAATATACTTCACTTGTGGAAAAGGGGCAAGAAAGTGTCTGCAGCAGCTTCTCTGCTTGCTGAAAACACAGGGAACAAACAGGGCTTGTGTCTTTAGAAAACCAACACAGCAACAGCAAAGCATAGTGTTCTACAGAGCTCTTCCATGGAAAACAAGCAATTTAGATCCTAAAACCTTTGATCTTGCTCTGCAGACGAGGAATACACGAACTGGTACAAAATATACTTCACTAGTGGAAAAGGGGCAAGAAAGTGTCTGCAGCAGCTTCTCTGCTTGCTGAAAACACAGAGAACAAACAGGGCTTGTGTCTTGAGAAAACCAACACAGCAACAGCAAAGCATAGTGTTCTACATAGCTCTTCCATGGAAAACAAGCAATTTAGATCCTAAAAACTTTGCTCTTGCTCTGCAGACGAGGATACACCAACTGGTACAAAATATACTTCACTAGTGGAAAAGGAGCAAGAAAGTGTCTGCAGCAGCTTCTCTGCTTGCTGCAAACACAGACAACCAACAGGACTTGTGTCTTGAAAAAACCAACACAGTAACAGCAAAGCACAGTGTTCTACATATCTCTTCCAAGGAAATCAACAATTTAGGTCCTAAAACCTTTGCTCCTGCTCTCCAGACGAGGAATACACCAACTGGTACAAAATATACGTCAGTAGTGGAGAAAGCAGGTACGTGTCTTCAAGAGCTTCTCTGCTCGCTGCAAGTACAGAGAACAAACAGGGTTTGTTTCTTGAGAAAACCGACACAGCAACAGCAAAGCATAGTGTTCTACAGAGCTCTTCCATGGAAAACAAGCAATTTAGATCCTAAAACCTTTGCTCTTGCTCTGCAGACGAGGAATACACCAACTGGTACAAAATATACTTCACTTGTGGAAAAGGGGCAAGAAAGTGTCTGCAGCAGCTTCTCTGCTTGCTGCAAACACAGACAACCAACAGGACTTGTGTCTTGAGAAAACCAACACAGCAACAGCAAAGCATAGTGTTCTACATAGCTCTTCCATGGAAAACAAGCAATTTAGATCCTAAAACCTTTGCTCTTGCTCTGCAGAGGAGGAACACACCAACTGGCACAAAATATACTTCACTTGTGGAAAAGGGGCAAGAAAGTGTCTGCAGCAGCTTCTCTGCTTGCTGAAAACACAGAGAACAAACAGGGCTTGTGTCTTGAGAAAACCAACACAGCAACAGCAAAGCATAGTGTTCTACATAGCTCTTCCATGGAAAACAAGCAATTTAGATCCTAAAACCTTTGCTCTTGCTCTGCAGACGAGGAATACACCAACTGGTACAAAATATACTTCACTAGTGGAAAAGGAGCAAGAAAGTGTCTGCAGCAGCTTCTCTGCTTGCTGCAAACACAGACAACCAACAGGACTTGTGTCTTGAGAAAACCAACACAGTAACAGCAAAGCACAGTGTTCTACATATCTCTTCCAAGGAAATCAAGCAATTTAGGTCCTAAAACCTTTGCTCCTGCTCTCCAGACGAGGAATACACCAACTGGTACAAAATATACGTCAGTAGTGGAGAAAGCAGGTACGTGTCTTCAAGAGCTTCTCTGCTCGCTGCAAGTACAGAGAACAAACAGGGTTTGTTTCTTGAGAAAACCGACACAGCAACAGCAAAGCATAGTGTTCTACAGAGCTCTTCCATGGAAATCAAGTAATTTAGGTCCTAACATATTTGCTCTTGCTCTGCAGACGAGGAATACACCAACTGGTACAAAATATACTTCACTTGTGGAAAAGGGGCAAGAAAGTGTCTGCAGCAGCTTCTCTGCTTGCTGCAAACACAGACAACCAACAGGACTTGTGTCTTGAGAAAACCAACACAGCAACAGCAAAGCATAGTGTTCTACATAGCTCTTCCATGGAAAACAAGCAATTTAGATCCTAAAACCTTTGCTCTTGCTCTGCAGACGAGGAATACACCAACTGGTACAAAATATACTTCACTTGTGGAAAAGGGGCAAGAAAGTGTCTGCAGCAGCTTCTCTGCTTGCTGCAAACACAGACAACCAACAGGACTTGTGTCTTGAGAAAACCAACACAGCAACAGCAAAGCATAGTGTTCTACATAGCTCTTCCATGGAAAACAAGCAATTTAGATCCTAAAACCTTTGCTCTTGCTCTGCAGACGAGGAATACACCAACTGGTAGAAAATATACTTCACTTGTGGAAAAGGGGCAAGAAAGTGTCTGCAGCAGCTTCTCTGCTTGCTGCAAACACAGACAACCAACAGGACTTGTGTCTTGAGAAAACCAACACAGCAACAGCAAAGCATAGTGTTCTACATAGCTCTTCCATGGAAAACAAGCAATTTAGATCCTAAAACCTTTGCTCTTGCTCTGCAGACGAGGAATACACCAACTGGTACAAAATATACTTCACTTGTGGAAAAGGGGCAAGAAAGTGTCTGCAGCAGCTTCTCTGCTTGCTGCAAACACAGACAACCAACAGGACTTGTGTCTTGAGAAAACCAACACAGCAACAGCAAAGCATAGTGTTCTACATAGCTCTTCCATGGAAAACAAGCAATTTAGATCCTAAAACCTTTGCTCTTGCTCTGCAGAGGAGGAACACACCAACTGGCACAAAATATACTTCACTTGTGGAAAAGGGGCAAGAAAGTGTCTGCAGCAGCTTCTCTGCTTGCTGAAAACACAGAGAACAAACAGGACTTGTGTCTTGAGAAAACCAACACAGCAACAGCAAAGCATAGTGTTCTACATAGCTCTTCCATGGAAAACAAGCAATTTAGATCCTAAAACCTTTGCACTTGCTCTGCAGACGAGGAATACACCAACTGGTACAAAATATACTTCACTTGTGGAAAAAAGGCAAGAAAGTGTCTGCAGCAGCTTCTCTGCTTGCTGCAAACACAGACAACCAACAGGACTTGTGTCTTGAAAAAACCAACACAGTAACAGCAAAGCACAGTGTTCTACATATCTCTTCCAAGGAAATCAAACAATTTAGGTCCTAAAACCTTTGCTCCTGCTCTCCAGACGAGGAATACACCAACTGGTACAAAATATACGTCAGTAGTGGAGAAAGCAGGTACGTGTCTTCAAGAGCTTCTCTGCTCGCTGCAAGTACAGAGAACAAACAGAGTTTGTTTCTTGAGAAAACCGACACAGCAACAGCAAAGCATAGTGTTCTACAGAGCTCTTCCATGGAAAACAAGCAATTTAGATCCTAAAACCTTTGCTCTTGCTCTGCAGACGAGGAATACACCAACTGGTACAAAATATACTTCACTTGTGGAAAAGGGGCAAGAAAGTGTCTGCAGCAGCTTCTCTGCTTGCTGCAAACACAGACAACCAACAGGACTTGTGTCTTGAGAAAACCAACACAGCAACAGCAAAGCATAGTGTTCTACATAGCTCTTCCATGGAAAACAAGCAATTTAGATCCTAAAACCTTTGCTCTTGCTCTGCAGAGGAGGAACACACCAACTGGCACAAAATATACTTCACTTGTGGAAAAGGGGCAAGAAAGTGTCTGCAGCAGCTTCTCTGCTTGCTGAAAACACAGAGAACAAACAGGGCTTGTGTCTTGAGAAAACCAACACAGCAACAGCAAAGCATAGTGTTCTACATAGCTCTTCCATGGAAAACAAGCAATTTAGATCCTAAAACCTTTGCTCTTGCTCTGCAGACGAGGAATACACCAACTGGTACAAAATATACTTCACTAGTGGAAAAGGAGCAAGAAAGTGTCTGCAGCAGCTTCTCTGCTTGCTGCAAACACAGACAACCAACAGGACTTGTGTCTTGAGAAAACCAACACAGTAACAGCAAAGCACAGTGTTCTACATATCTCTTCCAAGGAAATCAAGCAATTTAGGTCCTAAAACCTTTGCTCCTGCTCTCCAGACGAGGAATACACCAACTGGTACAAAATATACGTCAGTAGTGGAGAAAGCAGGTACGTGTCTTCAAGAGCTTCTCTGCTCGCTGCAAGTACAGAGAACAAACAGGGTTTGTTTCTTGAGAAAACCGACACAGCAACAGCAAAGCATAGTGTTCTACAGAGCTCTTCCATGGAAAACAAGCAATTTAGATCCTAAAACCTTTGCTCTTGCTCTGCAGACGAGGAATACACCAACTGGTACAAAATATACTTCACTTGTGGAAAAGGGGCAAGAAAGTGTCTGCAGCAGCTTCTCTGCTTGCTGCAAACACAGACAACCAACAGGACTTGTGTCTTGAGAAAACCAACACAGCAACAGCAAAGCATAGTGTTCTACATAGCTCTTCCATGGAAAACAAGCAATTTAGATCCTAAAACCTTTGCTCTTGCTCTGCAGAGGAGGAACACACCAACTGGCACAAAATATACTTCACTTGTGGAAAAGGGGCAAGAAAGTGTCTGCAGCAGCTTCTCTGCTTGCTGAAAACACAGAGAACAAACAGGGCTTGTGTCTTGAGAAAACCAACACAGCAACAGCAAAGCATAGTGTTCTACATAGCTCTTCCATGGAAAACAAGCAATTTAGATCCTAAAACCTTTGCTCTTGCTCTGCAGACGAGGAACACACCAACTGGCACAAAATATACTTCACTTGTGGAAAAGGGGCAAGAAAGTGTCTGCAGCAGCTTCTCTGCTTGCTGAAAACACAGGGAACAAACAGGGCTTGTGTCTTTAGAAAACCAACACAGCAACAGCAAAGCATAGTGTTCTACAGAGCTCTTCCATGGAAAACAAGCAATTTAGATCCTAAAACCTTTGCTCTTGCTCTGCAGACGAGGAATACACCAACTGGTACAAAATATACTTCACTAGTGGAAAAGGGGCACGAAAGTGTCTGCAGCAGCTTCTCTGCTTGCTGCAAACACAGACAACCAACAGGACTTGTGTCTTGAGAAAACCAACACAGCAACAGCAAAGCATAGTGTTCTACATAGCTCTTCCATGGAAAACAAGCAATTTAGATCCTAAAACCTTTGCTCTTGCTCTGCAGAGGAGGAACACACCAACTGGCACAAAATATACTTCACTTGTGGAAAAGGGGCAAGAAAGTGTCTGCAGCAGCTTCTCTGCTTGCTGAAAACACAGGGAACAAACAGGACTTGTGTCTTTAGAAAACCAACACAGCAACAGCAAAGCATAGTGTTCTACAGAGCTCTTCCATGGAAAACAAGCAATTTAGATCCTAAAACCTTTGCACTTGCTCTGCAGACGAGGAATACACCAACTGGTACAAAATATACTTCATTAGTGGAAAAGGGGCAAGAAAGTGTCTGCAGCAGCTTCTCTGCTTGCTGCAAACACAGAGAACAAACAGGGCTTGTGTCTTGAGAAAACAAACACAGCAACCGAAAACCATAGTGTTCTACAGAGCTCTTCCATGGAAATTAAGCAGTTTAGGTCCTAACACCTTTGCTCTTGCTCTGCAGACGAGGAATACACCAACTGGTACAAAATATACTTCACTAGTGGAAAAGGGGCAAGAAAGTGTCTGCAGCAGCTTCTCTGCTTGCTGCAAACACAGACAACCAACAGGACTTGTGTCTTGAAAAAACCAACACAGTAACAGCAAAGCACAGTGTTCTACATATCTCTTCCAAGGAAATCAAGCAATTTAGGTCCTAAAACCTTTGCTCCTGCTCTCCAGACGAGGAATACACCAACTGGTACAAAATATACGTCAGTAGTGGAGAAAGCAGGTACGTGTCTTCAAGAGCTTCTCTGCTCGCTGCAAGTACAGAGAACAAACAGGGTTTGTTTCTTGAGAAAACCGACACAGCAACAGCAAAGCATAGTGTTCTACATAGCTCTTCCATGGAAAACAAGCAATTTAGATCCTAAAACCTTTGCTCTTGCTCTGCAGACGAGGAATACACCAACTGGTACAAAATATACTTCACTTGTGGAAAAGGGGCAAGAAAGTGTCTGCAGCAGTTTCTCTGCTTGCTGCAAACACAGACAACCAACAGGACTTGTGTCTTGAGAAAACCAACACAGCAACAGCAAAGCATAGTGTTCTACATAGCTCTTCCATGGAAAACAAGCAATTTAGATCCTAAAACCTTTGATCTTGCTCTGCAGACGAGGAATACACCAACTGGTACAAAATATACTTCACTTGTGGAAAAGGGGCAAGAAACTGTCTGCAGCAGCTTCTCTGCTTGCTGCAAACACAGACAACCAACAGGACTTGTGTCTTGAGAAAACCAACACAGCAACAGCAAAGCATAGTGTTCTACATAGCTCTTCCATGGAAAACAAGCAATTTAGATCCTAAAACCTTTGCTCTTGCTCTGCAGAGGAGGAACACACCAACTGGTAGAAAATATACTTCACTTGTGGAAAAGGGGCAAGAAAGTGTCTGCAGCAGCTTCTCTGCTTGCTGAAAACACAGGGAACAAACAGGGCTTGTGTCTTTAGAAAACCAACACAGCAACAGCAAAGCATAGTGTTCTACATAGCTCTTCCATGGAAAACAAGCAATTTAGATCCTAAAACCTTTGCTCTTGCTCTGCAGAGGAGGAACACACCAACTGGCACAAAATATACTTCACTAGTGGAAAAGGAGCAAGAAAGTGTCTGCAGCAGCTTCTCTGCTTGCTGCAAACACAGACAACCAACAGGACTTGTGTCTTGAGAAAACCAACACAGTAACAGCAAAGCACAGTGTTCTACATATCTCTTCCAAGGAAATCAAGCAATTTAGGTCCTAAAACCTTTGCTCCTGCTCTCCAGACGAGGAATACACCAACTGGTACAAAATATACGTCAGTAGTGGAGAAAGCAGGTACGTGTCTTCAAGAGCTTCTCTGCTCGCTGCAAGTACAGAGAACAAACAGGGTTTGTTTCTTGAGAAAACCGACACAGCAACAGCAAAGCATAGTGTTCTACAGAGCTCTTCCATGGAAATCAAGTAATTTAGGTCCTAACATATTTGCTCTTGCTCTGCAGACGAGGAATACACCAACTGGTACAAAATATACTTCACTTGTGGAAAAGGGGCAAGAAAGTGTCTGCAGCAGCTTCTCTGCTTGCTGCAAACACAGACAACCAACAGGACTTGTGTCTTGAGAAAACCAACACAGCAACAGCAAAGCATAGTGTTCTACATAGCTCTTCCATGGAAAACAAGCAATTTAGATCCTAAAACCTTTGCTCTTGCTCTGCAGAGGAGGAACACACCAACTGGCACAAAATATACTTCACTTGTGGAAAAAAGGCAAGAAACTGTCTGCAGCAGCTTCTCTGCTTGCTGCAAACACAGACAACCAACAGGACTTGTGTCTTGAAAAAACCAACACAGTAACAGCAAAGCACAGTGTTCTACATATCTCTTCCAAGGAAATCAAGCAATTTAGGTCCTAAAACCTTTGCTCCTGCTCTCCAGACGAGGAATACACCAACTGGTACAAAATATACGTCAGTAGTGGAGAAAGCAGGTACGTGTCTTCAAGAGCTTCTCTGCTCGCTGCAAGTACAGAGAACAAACAGGGTTTGTTTCTTTAGAAAACCAACACAGCAACAGCAAAGCATAGTGTTCTTCATAGCTCTTCCATGGAAAACAAGCAATTTAGATCCTAAAACCTTTGCTCTTGCTCTGCAGACGAGGAATACACCAACTGGTACAAAATATACTTCACTTGTGGAAAAGGGGCAAGAAAGTGTCTGCAGCAGCTTCTCTGCTTGCTGCAAACACAGACAACCAACAGGACTTGTGTCTTGAGAAAACCAACACAGCAACAGCAAAGCATAGTGTTCTACATAGCTCTTCCATGGAAAACAAGCAATTTAGATCCTAAAACCTTTGCTCTTGCTCTGCAGAGGAGGAACACACCAACTGGCACAAAATATACTTCACTTGTGGAAAAGGGGCAAGAAAGTGTCTGCAGCAGCTTCTCTGCTTGCTGAAAACACAGAGAACAAACAGGGCTTGTGTCTTGAGAAAACCAACACAGCAACAGCAAAGCATAGTGTTCTACATAGCTCTTCCATGGAAAACAAGCAATTTAGATCCTAAAACCTTTGCTCTTGCTCTGCAGACGAGGAATACACCAACTGGTACAAAATATACTTCACTAGTGGAAAAGGAGCAAGAAAGTGTCTGCAGCAGCTTCTCTGCTTGCTGCAAACACAGACAACCAACAGGACTTGTGTCTTGAGAAAACCAACACAGTAACAGCAAAGCACAGTGTTCTACATATCTCTTCCAAGGAAATCAAGCAATTTAGGTCCTAAAACCTTTGCTCCTGCTCTCCAGACGAGGAATACACCAACTGGTACAAAATATACGTCAGTAGTGGAGAAAGCAGGTACGTGTCTTCAAGAGCTTCTCTGCTCGCTGCAAGTACAGAGAACAAACAGGGTTTGTTTCTTGAGAAAACCGACACAGCAACAGCAAAGCATAGTGTTCTACAGAGCTCTTCCATGGAAATCAAGTAATTTAGGTCCTAACATATTTGCTCTTGCTCTGCAGACGAGGAATACACCAACTGGTACAAAATATACTTCACTTGTGGAAAAGGGGCAAGAAAGTGTCTGCAGCAGCTTCTCTGCTTGCTGCAAACACAGACAACCAACAGGACTTGTGTCTTGAGAAAACCAACACAGCAACAGCAAAGCATAGTGTTCTACATAGCTCTTCCATGGAAAACAAGCAATTTAGATCCTAAAACCTTTGCTCTTGCTCTGCAGACGAGGAATACACCAACTGGTACAAAATATACTTCACTTGTGGAAAAGGGGCAAGAAAGTGTCTGCAGCAGCTTCTCTGCTTGCTGCAAACACAGACAACCAACAGGACTTGTGTCTTGAGAAAACCAACACAGCAACAGCAAAGCATAGTGTTCTACATAGCTCTTCCATGGAAAACAAGCAATTTAGATCCTAAAACCTTTGCTCTTGCTCTGCAGACGAGGAATACACCAACTGGTAGAAAATATACTTCACTTGTGGAAAAGGGGCAAGAAAGTGTCTGCAGCAGCTTCTCTGCTTGCTGCAAACACAGACAACCAACAGGACTTGTGTCTTGAGAAAACCAACACAGCAACAGCAAAGCATAGTGTTCTACATAGCTCTTCCATGGAAAACAAGCAATTTAGATCCTAAAACCTTTGCTCTTGCTCTGCAGACGAGGAATACACCAACTGGTACAAAATATACTTCACTTGTGGAAAAGGGGCAAGAAAGTGTCTGCAGCAGCTTCTCTGCTTGCTGCAAACACAGACAACCAACAGGACTTGTGTCTTGAGAAAACCAACACAGCAACAGCAAAGCATAGTGTTCTACATAGCTCTTCCATGGAAAACAAGCAATTTAGATCCTAAAACCTTTGCTCTTGCTCTGCAGAGGAGGAACACACCAACTGGCACAAAATATACTTCACTTGTGGAAAAGGGGCAAGAAAGTGTCTGCAGCAGCTTCTCTGCTTGCTGAAAACACAGAGAACAAACAGGACTTGTGTCTTGAGAAAACCAACACAGCAACAGCAAAGCATAGTGTTCTACATAGCTCTTCCATGGAAAACAAGCAATTTAGATCCTAAAACCTTTGCTCTTGCTCTGCAGACGAGGAATACACCAACTGGTACAAAATATACTTCACTTGTGGAAAAAAGGCAAGAAACTGTCTGCAGCAGCTTCTCTGCTTGCTGCAAACACAGACAACCAACAGGACTTGTGTCTTGAAAAAACCAACACAGTAACAGCAAAGCACAGTGTTCTACATATCTCTTCCAAGGAAATCAAACAATTTAGGTCCTAAAACCTTTGCTCCTGCTCTCCAGACGAGGAATACACCAACTGGTACAAAATATACGTCAGTAGTGGAGAAAGCAGGTACGTGTCTTCAAGAGCTTCTCTGCTCGCTGCAAGTACAGAGAACAAACAGAGTTTGTTTCTTGAGAAAACCGACACAGCAACAGCAAAGCATAGTGTTCTACAGAGCTCTTCCATGGAAAACAAGCAATTTAGATCCTAAAACCTTTGCTCTTGCTCTGCAGACGAGGAATACACCAACTGGTACAAAATATACTTCACTTGTGGAAAAGGGGCAAGAAAGTGTCTGCAGCAGCTTCTCTGCTTGCTGCAAACACAGACAACCAACAGGACTTGTGTCTTGAGAAAACCAACACAGCAACAGCAAAGCATAGTGTTCTACATAGCTCTTCCATGGAAAACAAGCAATTTAGATCCTAAAACCTTTGCTCTTGCTCTGCAGAGGAGGAACACACCAACTGGCACAAAATATACTTCACTTGTGGAAAAGGGGCAAGAAAGTGTCTGCAGCAGCTTCTCTGCTTGCTGAAAACACAGAGAACAAACAGGGCTTGTGTCTTGAGAAAACCAACACAGCAACAGCAAAGCATAGTGTTCTACATAGCTCTTCCATGGAAAACAAGCAATTTAGATCCTAAAACCTTTGCTCTTGCTCTGCAGACGAGGAATACACCAACTGGTACAAAATATACTTCACTAGTGGAAAAGGAGCAAGAAAGTGTCTGCAGCAGCTTCTCTGCTTGCTGCAAACACAGACAACCAACAGGACTTGTGTCTTGAGAAAACCAACACAGTAACAGCAAAGCACAGTGTTCTACATATCTCTTCCAAGGAAATCAAGCAATTTAGGTCCTAAAACCTTTGCTCCTGCTCTCCAGACGAGGAATACACCAACTGGTACAAAATATACGTCAGTAGTGGAGAAAGCAGGTACGTGTCTTCAAGAGCTTCTCTGCTCGCTGCAAGTACAGAGAACAAACAGGGTTTGTTTCTTGAGAAAACCGACACAGCAACAGCAAAGCATAGTGTTCTACAGAGCTCTTCCATGGAAAACAAGCAATTTAGATCCTAAAACCTTTGCTCTTGCTCTGCAGACGAGGAATACACCAACTGGTACAAAATATACTTCACTTGTGGAAAAGGGGCAAGAAAGTGTCTGCAGCAGCTTCTCTGCTTGCTGCAAACACAGACAACCAACAGGACTTGTGTCTTGAGAAAACCAACACAGCAACAGCAAAGCATAGTGTTCTACATAGCTCTTCCATGGAAAACAAGCAATTTAGATCCTAAAACCTTTGCTCTTGCTCTGCAGAGGAGGAACACACCAACTGGCACAAAATATACTTCACTTGTGGAAAAGGGGCAAGAAAGTGTCTGCAGCAGCTTCTCTGCTTGCTGAAAACACAGGGAACAAACAGGGCTTGTGTCTTTAGAAAACCAACACAGCAACAGCAAAGCATAGTGTTCTACAGAGCTCTTCCATGGAAAACAAGCAATTTAGATCCTAAAACCTTTGCTCTTGCTCTGCAGACGAGGAATACACCAACTGGTACAAAATATACTTCACTAGTGGAAAAGGGGCACGAAAGTGTCTGCAGCAGCTTCTCTGCTTGCTGCAAACACAGACAACCAACAGGACTTGTGTCTTGAGAAAACAAACACAGCAACAGCAAAGCATAGTGTTCTACATAGCTCTTCCATGGAAAACAAGCAATTTAGATCCTAAAACCTTTGCTCTTGCTCTGCAGACGAGGAATACACCAACTGGTACAAAATATACTTCACTTGTGGAAAAGGGGCAAGAAAGTGTCTGCAGCAGCTTCTCTGCTTGCTGCAAACACAGACAACCAACAGGACTTGTGTCTTGAGAAAACCAACACAGCAACAGCAAAGCATAGTGTTCTACATAGCTCTTCCATGGAAAACAAGCAATTTAGATCCTAAAACCTTTGCACTTGCTCTGCAGACGAGGAATACACCAACTGGTACAAAATATACTTCACTTGTGGAAAAGGGGCAAGAAAGTGTCTGCAGCAGCTTCTCTGCTTGCTGCAAACACAGACAACCAACAGGACTTGTGTCTTGAGAAAACCAACACAGCAACAGCAAAGCATAGTGTTCTACATAGCTCTTCCATGGAAAACAAGCAATTTAGATCCTAAAACCTTTGATCTTGCTCTGCAGACGAGGAATACACCAACTGGTACAAAATATACTTCACTTGTGGAAAAGGGGCAAGAAAGTGTCTGCAGCAGCTTCTCTGCTTGCTGCAAACACAGACAACCAACAGGACTTGTGTCTTGAGAAAACCAACACAGCAACAGCAAAGCATAGTGTTCTACATAGCTCTTCCATGGAAAACAAGCAATTTAGATCCTAAAACCTTTGCTCTTGCTCTGCAGAGGAGGAACACACCAACTGGTAGAAAATATACTTCACTTGTGGAAAAGGGGCAAGAAAGTGTCTGCAGCAGCTTCTCTGCTTGCTGAAAACACAGGGAACAAACAGGGCTTGTGTCTTTAGAAAACCAACACAGCAACAGCAAAGCATAGTGTTCTACATAGCTCTTCCATGGAAAACAAGCAATTTAGATCCTAAAACCTTTGCTCTTGCTCTGCAGAGGAGGAACACACCAACTGGCACAAAATATACTTCACTAGTGGAAAAGGGGCAAGAAAGTGTCTGCAGCAGCTTCTCTGCTTGCTGAAAACACAGAGAACAAACAGGACTTGTGTCTTGAGAAAACCAACACAGCAACAGCAAAGCATAGTGTTCTTCATAGCTCTTCCATGGAAAACAAGCAATTTAGATCCTAAAACCTTTGATCTTGCTCTGCAGACGAGGAATACACCAACTGGTAGAAAATATACTTCACTTGTGGAAAAGGGGCAAGAAAGTGTCTGCAGCAGCTTCTCTGCTTGCTGCAAACACAGACAACCAACAGGACTTGTGTCTTGAGAAAACAAACACAGCAACCGAAAACCATAGTGTTCTACAGAGCTCTTCCATGGAAATTAAGCAGTTTAGGTCCTAACACCTTTGCTCTTGCTCTGCAGACGAGGAATACACCAACTGGTACAAAATATACTTCACTTGTGGAAAAAAGGCAAGAAACTGTCTGCAGCAGCTTCTCTGCTTGCTGCAAACACAGACAACCAACAGGACTTGTGTCTTGAAAAAACCAACACAGTAACAGCAAAGCACAGTGTTCTACATATCTCTTCCAAGGAAATCAAGCAATTTAGGTCCTAAAACCTTTGCTCCTGCTCTCCAGACGAGGAATACACCAACTGGTACAAAATATACGTCAGTAGTGGAGAAAGCAGGTACGTGTCTTCAAGAGCTTCTCTGCTCGCTGCAAGTACAGAGAACAAACAGGGTTTGTTTCTTGAGAAAACCGACACAGCAACAGCAAAGCATAGTGTTCTACAGAGCTCTTCCATGGAAATCAAGTAATTTAGGTCCTAACATATTTGCTCTTGCTCTGCAGAGGAGGAACACACCAACTGGCACAAAATATACTTCACTTGTGGAAAAGGGGCAAGAAAGTGTCTGCAGCAGCTTCTCTGCTTGCTGAAAACACAGAGAACAAACAGGGCTTGTGTCTTGAGAAAACCAACACAGCAACAGCAAAGCATAGTGTTCTACATAGCTCTTCCATGGAAAACAAGCAATTTAGATCCTAAAACCTTTGCACTTGCTCTGCAGAGGAGGAACACACCAACTGGCACAAAATATACTTCACTTGTGGAAAAGGGGCAAGAAAGTGTCTGCAGCAGCTTCTCTGCTTGCTGCAAACACAGACAACCAACAGGACTTGTGTCTTGAGAAAACAAACACAGCAACCGAAAACCATAGTGTTCTACATAGCTCTTCCATGGAAAACAAGCAATTTAGATCCTAAAACCTTTGCACTTGCTCTGCAGAGGAATACACCAACTGGTACAAAATATACTTCACTTGTGGAAAAGGGGCAAGAAAGTGTCTGCAGCAGCTTCTCTGCTTGCTGCAAACACAGACAACCAACAGGACTTGTGTCTTGAGAAAACAAACACAGCAACCGAAAACCATAGTGTTCTACAGAGCTCTTCAATGGAAATTAAGCAGTTTAGGTCCTAACACCTTTGCTCTTGCTCTGCAGACGAGGAATACACCAACTGGTACAAAATATACTTCACTTGTGGAAAAAAGGCAAGAAACTGTCTGCAGCAGCTTCTCTGCTTGCTGCAAACACAGACAACCAACAGGACTTGTGTCTTGAAAAAACCAACACAGTAACAGCAAAGCACAGTGTTCTACATATCTCTTCCAAGGAAATCAAGCAATTTAGGTCCTAAAACCTTTGCTCCTGCTCTCCAGACGAGGAATACACCAACTGGTACAAAATATACGTCAGTAGTGGAGAAAGCAGGTACGTGTCTTCAAGAGCTTCTCTGCTCGCTGCAAGTACAGAGAACAAACAGGGTTTGTTTCTTGAGAAAACCGACACAGCAACAGCAAAGCATAGTGTTCTACAGAGCTCTTCCATGGAAAACAAGCAATTTAGATCCTAAAACCTTTGCTCTTGCTCTGCAGACGAGGAATACACCAACTGGTACAAAATATACTTCACTTGTGGAAAAGGGGCAAGAAAGTGTCTGCAGCAGCTTCTCTGCTTGCTGCAAACACAGACAACCAACAGGACTTGTGTCTTGAGAAAACCAACACAGCAACAGCAAAGCATAGTGTTCTACATAGCTCTTCCATGGAAAACAAGCAATTTAGATCCTAAAACCTTTGCTCTTGCTCTGCAGACGAGGAATACACCAACTGGTACAAAATATACTTCACTTGTGGAAAAGGGGCAAGAAAGTGTCTGCAGCAGCTTCTCTGCTTGCTGCAAACACAGGGAACCAACAGGACTTGTGTCTTGAGAAAACCAACACAGTAACAGCAAAGCATAGTGTTCTACATAGCTCTTCCATGGAAAACAAGCAATTTAGATTATAAAACCTTTGCTCTTGCTCTGCAGAGGAGGAACACACCAACTGGTACAAAATATACTTCACTTGTGGAAAAGGGGCAAGAAAGTGTCTGCAGCAGCTTCTCTGCTTGCTGCAAACACAGACAACCAACAGGACTTGTGTCTTGAGAAAACCAACACAGCAACAGCAAAGCATAGTGTTCTACATAGCTCTTCCATGGAAAACAAGCAATTTAGATCCTAAAACCTTTGCTCTTGCTCTGCAGAGGAGGAACACACCAACTGGCACAAAATATACTTCACTTGTGGAAAAGGGGCAAGAAAGTGTCTGCAGCAGCTTCTCTGGTTGCTGAAAACACAGAGAACAAACAGGGCTTGTGTCTTGAGAAAACCAACACAGCAACAGCAAAGCATAGTGTTCTACATAGCTCTTCCATGGAAAACAAGCAATTTAGATCCTAAAACCTTTGCTCTTGCTCTGCAGACGAGGAATACACCAACTGGTACAAAATATACTTCACTAGTGGAAAAGGAGCAAGAAAGTGTCTGCAGCAGCTTCTCTGCTTGCTGCAAACACAGACAACCAACAGGACTTGTGTCTTGAGAAAACCAACACAGCAACAGCAAAGCACAGTGTTCTACATATCTCTTCCAAGGAAATCAAGCAATTTAGGTCCTAAAACCTTTGCTCCTGCTCTCCAGACGAGGAATACACCAACTGGTACAAAATATACGTCAGTAGTGGAGAAAGCAGGTACGTGTCTTCAAGAGCTTCTCTGCTCGCTGCAAGTACAGAGAACAAACAGGGTTTGTTTCTTGAGAAAACCGACACAGCAACAGCAAAGCATAGTGTTCTACAGAGCTCTTCCATGGAAAACAAGCAATTTAGATCCTAAAACCTTTGCTCTTGCTCTGCAGACGAGGAATACACCAACTGGTACAAAATATACTTCACTTGTGGAAAAGGGGCAAGAAAGTGTCTGCAGCAGCTTCTCTGCTTGCTGCAAACACAGACAACCAACAGGACTTGTGTCTTGAGAAAACCAACACAGCAACAGCAAAGCATAGTGTTCTACATAGCTCTTCCATGGAAAACAAGCAATTTAGATCCTAAAACCTTTGCTCTTGCTCTGCAGAGGAGGAACACACCAACTGGCACAAAATATACTTCACTTGTGGAAAAGGGGCAAGAAAGTGTCTGCAGCAGCTTCTCTGCTTGCTGAAAACACAGAGAACAAACAGGGCTTGTGTCTTGAGAAAACCAACACAGCAACAGCAAAGCATAGTGTTCTACATAGCTCTTCCATGGAAAACAAGCAATTTAGATCCTAAAACCTTTGCTCTTGCTCTGCAGACGAGGAACACACCAACTGGCACAAAATATACTTCACTTGTGGAAAAGGGGCAAGAAAGTGTCTGCAGCAGCTTCTCTGCTTGCTGAAAACACAGGGAACAAACAGGGCTTGTGTCTTTAGAAAACCAACACAGCAACAGCAAAGCATAGTGTTCTACAGAGCTCTTCCATGGAAAACAAGCAATTTAGATCCTAAAACCTTTGCTCTTGCTCTGCAGACGAGGAATACACCAACTGGTACAAAATATACTTCACTAGTGGAAAAGGGGCACGAAAGTGTCTGCAGCAGCTTCTCTGCTTGCTGCAAACACAGACAACCAACAGGACTTGTGTCTTGAGAAAACAAACACAGCAACAGCAAAGCATAGTGTTCTACATAGCTCTTCCATGGAAAACAAGCAATTTAGATCCTAAAACCTTTGCTCTTGCTCTGCAGACGAGGAATACACCAACTGGTACAAAATATACTTCACTTGTGGAAAAGGGGCAAGAAAGTGTCTGCAGCAGCTTCTCTGCTTGCTGCAAACACAGACAACCAACAGGACTTGTGTCTTGAGAAAACCAACACAGCAACAGCAAAGCATAGTGTTCTACATAGCTCTTCCATGGAAAACAAGCAATTTAGATCCTAAAACCTTTGCACTTGCTCTGCAGACGAGGAATACACCAACTGGTACAAAATATACTTCACTTGTGGAAAAGGGGCAAGAAAGTGTCTGCAGCAGCTTCTCTGCTTGCTGCAAACACAGACAACCAACAGGACTTGTGTCTTGAGAAAACCAACACAGCAACAGCAAAGCATAGTGTTCTACATAGCTCTTCCATGGAAAACAAGCAATTTAGATCCTAAAACCTTTGATCTTGCTCTGCAGACGAGGAATACACCAACTGGTACAAAATATACTTCACTTGTGGAAAAGGGGCAAGAAAGTGTCTGCAGCAGCTTCTCTGCTTGCTGCAAACACAGACAACCAACAGGACTTGTGTCTTGAGAAAACCAACACAGCAACAGCAAAGCATAGTGTTCTACATAGCTCTTCCATGGAAAACAAGCAATTTAGATCCTAAAACCTTTGCTCTTGCTCTGCAGAGGAGGAACACACCAACTGGTAGAAAATATACTTCACTTGTGGAAAAGGGGCAAGAAAGTGTCTGCAGCAGCTTCTCTGCTTGCTGAAAACACAGGGAACAAACAGGGCTTGTGTCTTTAGAAAACCAACACAGCAACAGCAAAGCATAGTGTTCTACATAGCTCTTCCATGGAAAACAAGCAATTTAGATCCTAAAACCTTTGCTCTTGCTCTGCAGAGGAGGAACACACCAACTGGCACAAAATATACTTCACTAGTGGAAAAGGGGCAAGAAAGTGTCTGCAGCAGCTTCTCTGCTTGCTGAAAACACAGAGAACAAACAGGACTTGTGTCTTGAGAAAACCAACACAGCAACAGCAAAGCATAGTGTTCTTCATAGCTCTTCCATGGAAAACAAGCAATTTAGATCCTAAAACCTTTGATCTTGCTCTGCAGACGAGGAATACACCAACTGGTAGAAAATATACTTCACTTGTGGAAAAGGGGCAAGAAAGTGTCTGCAGCAGCTTCTCTGCTTGCTGCAAACACAGACAACCAACAGGACTTGTGTCTTGAGAAAACAAACACAGCAACCGAAAACCATAGTGTTCTACAGAGCTCTTCCATGGAAATTAAGCAGTTTAGGTCCTAACACCTTTGCTCTTGCTCTGCAGACGAGGAATACACCAACTGGTACAAAATATACTTCACTTGTGGAAAAAAGGCAAGAAACTGTCTGCAGCAGCTTCTCTGCTTGCTGCAAACACAGACAACCAACAGGACTTGTGTCTTGAAAAAACCAACACAGTAACAGCAAAGCACAGTGTTCTACATATCTCTTCCAAGGAAATCAAGCAATTTAGGTCCTAAAACCTTTGCTCCTGCTCTCCAGACGAGGAATACACCAACTGGTACAAAATATACGTCAGTAGTGGAGAAAGCAGGTACGTGTCTTCAAGAGCTTCTCTGCTCGCTGCAAGTACAGAGAACAAACAGGGTTTGTTTCTTGAGAAAACCGACACAGCAACAGCAAAGCATAGTGTTCTACAGAGCTCTTCCATGGAAATCAAGTAATTTAGGTCCTAACATATTTGCTCTTGCTCTGCAGAGGAGGAACACACCAACTGGCACAAAATATACTTCACTTGTGGAAAAGGGGCAAGAAAGTGTCTGCAGCAGCTTCTCTGCTTGCTGAAAACACAGAGAACAAACAGGGCTTGTGTCTTGAGAAAACCAACACAGCAACAGCAAAGCATAGTGTTCTACATAGCTCTTCCATGGAAAACAAGCAATTTAGATCCTAAAACCTTTGCACTTGCTCTGCAGAGGAGGAACACACCAACTGGCACAAAATATACTTCACTTGTGGAAAAGGGGCAAGAAAGTGTCTGCAGCAGCTTCTCTGCTTGCTGCAAACACAGACAACCAACAGGACTTGTGTCTTGAGAAAACAAACACAGCAACCGAAAACCATAGTGTTCTACATAGCTCTTCCATGGAAAACAAGCAATTTAGATCCTAAAACCTTTGCACTTGCTCTGCAGAGGAATACACCAACTGGTACAAAATATACTTCACTTGTGGAAAAGGGGCAAGAAAGTGTCTGCAGCAGCTTCTCTGCTTGCTGCAAACACAGACAACCAACAGGACTTGTGTCTTGAGAAAACAAACACAGCAACCGAAAACCATAGTGTTCTACAGAGCTCTTCAATGGAAATTAAGCAGTTTAGGTCCTAACACCTTTGCTCTTGCTCTGCAGACGAGGAATACACCAACTGGTACAAAATATACTTCACTTGTGGAAAAAAGGCAAGAAACTGTCTGCAGCAGCTTCTCTGCTTGCTGCAAACACAGACAACCAACAGGACTTGTGTCTTGAAAAAACCAACACAGTAACAGCAAAGCACAGTGTTCTACATATCTCTTCCAAGGAAATCAAGCAATTTAGGTCCTAAAACCTTTGCTCCTGCTCTCCAGACGAGGAATACACCAACTGGTACAAAATATACGTCAGTAGTGGAGAAAGCAGGTACGTGTCTTCAAGAGCTTCTCTGCTCGCTGCAAGTACAGAGAACAAACAGGGTTTGTTTCTTGAGAAAACCGACACAGCAACAGCAAAGCATAGTGTTCTACAGAGCTCTTCCATGGAAAACAAGCAATTTAGATCCTAAAACCTTTGCTCTTGCTCTGCAGACGAGGAATACACCAACTGGTACAAAATATACTTCACTTGTGGAAAAGGGGCAAGAAAGTGTCTGCAGCAGCTTCTCTGCTTGCTGCAAACACAGACAACCAACAGGACTTGTGTCTTGAGAAAACCAACACAGCAACAGCAAAGCATAGTGTTCTACATAGCTCTTCCATGGAAAACAAGCAATTTAGATCCTAAAACCTTTGCTCTTGCTCTGCAGACGAGGAATACACCAACTGGTACAAAATATACTTCACTTGTGGAAAAGGGGCAAGAAAGTGTCTGCAGCAGCTTCTCTGCTTGCTGCAAACACAGGGAACCAACAGGACTTGTGTCTTGAGAAAACCAACACAGTAACAGCAAAGCATAGTGTTCTACATAGCTCTTCCATGGAAAACAAGCAATTTAGATTATAAAACCTTTGCTCTTGCTCTGCAGAGGAGGAACACACCAACTGGCACAAAATATACTTCACTTGTGGAAAAGGGGCAAGAAAGTGTCTGCAGCAGCTTCTCTGCTTGCTGAAAACACAGGGAACAAACAGGGCTTGTGTCTTTAAAAAACCAACACAGCAACAGCAAAGCATAGTGTTCTACAGAGCTCTTCCATGGAAAACAAGCAATTTAGATCCTAAAACCTTTGCTCTTGCTCTGCAGACGAGGAATACACCAACTGGTACAAAATATACTTCACTAGTGGAAAAGGGGCAAGAAAGTGTCTGCAGCAGCTTCTCTGCTTGCTGAAAACACAGAGAACAAACAGGGCTTGTGTCTTGAGAAAACCAACACAGCAACAGCAAAGCATAGTGTTCTTAATAGCTCTTCCATGGAAAACAAGCAATTTAGATCCTAAAACCTTTGCTCTTGCTCTGCAGACGAGGAATACACCAACTGGTACAAAATATACTTCACTAGTGGAAAAGGAGCAAGAAAGTGTCTGCAGCAGCTTCTCTGCTTGCTGCAAACACAGACAACCAACAGGACTTGTGTCTTGAGAAAACCAACACAGTAACAGCAAAGCACAGTGTTCTACATATCTCTTCCAAGGAAATCAAGCAATTTAGGTCCTAAAACCTTTGCTCCTGCTCTGCAGACGAGGAATACACCAACTGGTACAAAATATACGTCAGTAGTGGAGAAAGCAGGTACGTGTCTTCAAGAGCTTCTCTGCTCGCTGCAAGTACAGAGAACAAACAGGGTTTGTTTCTTGAGAAAACCGACACAGCAACAGCAAAGCATAGTGTTCTACAGAGCTCTTCCATGGAAATCAAGTAATTTAGGTCCTAACATATTTGCTCTTGCTCTGCAGACGAGGAATACACCAACTGGTACAAAATATACTTCACTTGTGGAAAAGGGGCAAGAAAGTGTCTGCAGCAGCTTCTCTGCTTGCTGCAAACACAGACAACCAACAGGACTTGTGTCTTGAGAAAACCAACACAGCAACAGCAAAGCATAGTGTTCTACATAGCTCTTCCATGGAAAACAAGCAATTTAGATCCTAAAACCTTTGCTCTTGCTCTGCAGACGAGGAATACACCAACTGGTACAAAATATACTTCACTTGTGGAAAAGGGGCAAGAAAGTGTCTGCAGCAGCTTCTCTGCTTGCTGCAAACACAGACAACCAACAGGACTTGTGTCTTGAGAAAACCAACACAGCAACAGCAAAGCATAGTGTTCTACATAGCTCTTCCATGGAAAACAAGCAATTTAGATCCTAAAACCTTTGCTCTTGCTCTGCAGAGGAGGAACACACCAACTGGCACAAAATATACTTCACTTGTGGAAAAGGGGCAAGAAAGTGTCTGCAGCAGCTTCTCTGCTTGCTGAAAACACAGAGAACAAACAGGACTTGTGTCTTGAGAAAACCAACACAGCAACCGAAAACCATAGTGTTCTACATAGCTCTTCCATGGAAAACAAGCAATTTAGATCCTAAAACCTTTGCTCTTGCTCTGCAGACGAGGAATACACCAACTGGTACAAAATATACTTCACTTGTGGAAAAGGGGCAAGAAAGTGTCTGCAGCAGCTTCTCTGCTTGCTGCAAACACAGACAACCAACAGGACTTGTGTCTTGAGAAAACCAACACAGTAACAGCAAAGCACAGTGTTCTACATATCTCTTCCAAGGAAATCAAGCAATTTAGGTCCTAAAACCTTTGCTCCTGCTCTCCAGACGAGGAATACACCAACTGGTACAAAATATACGTCAGTAGTGGAGAAAGCAGGTACGTGTCTTCAAGAGCTTCTCTGCTCGCTGCAAGTACAGAGAACAAACAGGGTTTGTTTCTTGAGAAAACCGACACAGCAACAGCAAAGCATAGTGTTCTACATAGCTCTTCCATGGAAATCAAGTAATTTAGGTCCTAACATATTTGCTCTTGCTCTGCAGACGAGGAATACACCAACTGGTACAAAATATACGTCAGTAGTGGAGAAAGCAGGTACGTGTCTTCAAGAGCTTCTCTGCTCGCTGCAAGTACAGAGAACAAACAGGGTTTGTTTCTTGAGAAAACCGACACAGCAACAGCAAAGCATAGTGTTCTACAGAGCTCTTCCATGGAAAACAAGCAATTTAGATCCTAAAACCTTTGCTCTTGCTCTGCAGACGAGGAATACACCAACTGGTACAAAATATACTTCACTTGTGGAAAAGGGGCAAGAAAGTGTCTGCAGCAGCTTCTCTGCTTGCTGCAAACACAGACAGCCAACAGGACTTGTGTCTTGAGAAAACCAACACAGTAACAGCAAAGCACAGTGTTCTACATATCTCTTCCAAGGAAATCAAGCAATTTAGGTCCTAAAACCTTTGCTCCTGCTCTCCAGACGAGGAATACACCAACTGGTACAAAATATACGTCAGTAGTGGAGAAAGCAGGTACGTGTCTTCAAGAGCTTCTCTGCTCGCTGCAAGTACAGAGAACAAACAGGGTTTGTTTCTTGAGAAAACCGACACAGCAACAGCAAAGCATAGTGTTCTACAGAGCTCTTCCATGGAAATCAAGTAATTTAGGTCCTAACATATTTGCTCTTGCTCTGCAGACGAGGAATACACCAACTGGTACAAAATATACTTCACTTGTGGAAAAGGGGCAAGAAAGTGTCTGCAGCAGCTTCTCTGCTTGCTGCAAACACAGACAACCAACAGGACTTGTGTCTTGAGAAAACCAACACAGCAACAGCAAAGCATAGTGTTCTACATAGCTCTTCCATGGAAAACAAGCAATTTAGATCCTAAAACCTTTGCTCTTGCTCTGCAGACGAGGAATACACCAACTGGTACAAAATATACTTCACTTGTGGAAAAGGGGCAAGAAAGTGTCTGCAGCAGCTTCTCTGCTTGCTGCAAACACAGACAACCAACAGGACTTGTGTCTTGAGAAAACCAACACAGCAACAGCAAAGCATAGTGTTCTACATAGCTCTTCCAAGGAAAACAAGCAATTTAGATCCTAAAACCTTTGCTCTTGCTCTGCAGAGGAGGAACACACCAACTGGCACAAAATATACTTCACTTGTGGAAAAGGGGCAAGAAAGTGTCTGCAGCAGCTTCTCTGCTTGCTGAAAACACAGAGAACAAACAGGGCTTGTGTCTTGAGAAAACCAACACAGCAACAGCAAAGCATAGTGTTCTACATAGCTCTTCCATGGAAAACAAGCAATTTAGATCCTAAAACCTTTGCTCTTGCTCTGCAGACGAGGAATACACCAACTGGTACAAAATATACTTCACTAGTGGAAAAGGAGCAAGAAAGTGTCTGCAGCAGCTTCTCTGCTTGCTGCAAACACAGACAACCAACAGGACTTGTGTCTTGAGAAAACCAACACAGTAACAGCAAAGCACAGTGTTCTACATATCTCTTCCAAGGAAATCAAGCAATTTAGGTCCTAAAACCTTTGCTCCTGCTCTCCAGACGAGGAATACACCAACTGGTACAAAATATACGTCAGTAGTGGAGAAAGCAGGTACGTGTCTTCAAGAGCTTCTCTGCTCGCTGCAAGTACAGAGAACAAACAGGGTTTGTTTCTTGAGAAAACCGACACAGCAACAGCAAAGCATAGTGTTCTACAGAGCTCTTCCATGGAAATCAAGTAATTTAGGTCCTAACATATTTGCTCTTGCTCTGCAGACGAGGAATACACCAACTGGTACAAAATATACTTCACTTGTGGAAAAGGGGCAAGAAAGTGTCTGCAGCAGCTTCTCTGCTTGCTGCAAACACAGACAACCAACAGGACTTGTGTCTTGAGAAAACCAACACAGCAACAGCAAAGCATAGTGTTCTACATAGCTCTTCCATGGAAAACAAGCAATTTAGATCCTAAAACCTTTGCTCTTGCTCTGCAGACGAGGACTACACCAACTGGTACAAAATATACTTCACTTGTGGAAAAGGGGCAAGAAAGTGTCTGCAGCAGCTTCTCTGCTTGCTGCAAACACAGACAACCAACAGGACTTGTGTCTTGAGAAAACCAACACAGCAACAGCAAAGCATAGTGTTCTACATAGCTCTTCCATGGAAAACAAGCAATTTAGATCCTAAAACCTTTGCTCTTGCTCTGCAGAGGAGGAACACACCAACTGGCACAAAATATACTTCACTTGTGGAAAAGGGGCAAGAAAGTGTCTGCAGCAGCTTCTCTGCTTGCTGAAAACACAGGGAACAAACAGGGCTTGTGTCTTGAGAAAACCAACACAGCAACAGCAAAGCATAGTGTTCTACATAGCTCTTCCATGGAAAACAAGCAATTTAGATCCTAAAACCTTTGCACTTGCTCTGCAGACGAGGAATACACCAACTGGTACAAAATATACTTCACTTGTGGAAAAAAGGCAAGAAACTGTCTGCAGCAGCTTCTCTGCTTGCTGCAAACACAGACAACCAACAGGACTTGTGTCTTGAAAAAACCAACACAGTAACAGCAAAGCACAGTGTTCTACATATCTCTTCCAAGGAAATCAAACAATTTAGGTCCTAAAACCTTTGCTCCTGCTCTCCAGACGAGGAATACACCAACTGGTACAAAATATACGTCAGTAGTGGAGAAAGCAGGTACGTGTCTTCAAGAGCTTCTCTGCTCGCTGCAAGTACAGAGAACAAACAGGGTTTGTTTCTTGAGAAAACCGACACAGCAACAGCAAAGCATAGTGTTCTACAGAGCTCTTCCATGGAAATCAAGTAATTTAGGTCCTAACATATTTGCTCTTGCTCTGCAGACGAGGAATACACCAACTGGTACAAAATATACTTCACTTGTGGAAAAGGGGCAAGAAAGTGTCTGCAGCAGCTTCTCTGCTTGCTGCAAACACAGACAACCAACAGGACTTGTGTCTTGAGAAAACCAACACAGCAACAGCAAAGCATAGTGTTCTACATAGCTCTTCCATGGAAAACAAGCAATTTAGATCCTAAAACCTTTGCTCTTGCTCTGCAGACGAGGACTACACCAACTGGTACAAAATATACTTCACTTGTGGAAAAGGGGCAAGAAAGTGTCTGCAGCAGCTTCTCTGCTTGCTGCAAACACAGACAACCAACAGGACTTGTGTCTTGAGAAAACCAACACAGCAACAGCAAAGCATAGTGTTCTACATAGCTCTTCCATGGAAAACAAGCAATTTAGATCCTAAAACCTTTGCTCTTGCTCTGCAGAGGAGGAACACACCAACTGGCACAAAATATACTTCACTTGTGGAAAAGGGGCAAGAAAGTGTCTGCAGCAGCTTCTCTGCTTGCTGAAAACACAGGGAACAAACAGGGCTTGTGTCTTGAGAAAACCAACACAGCAACAGCAAAGCATAGTGTTCTACATAGCTCTTCCATGGAAAACAAGCAATTTAGATCCTAAAACCTTTGCACTTGCTCTGCAGACGAGGAATACACCAACTGGTACAAAATATACTTCACTTGTGGAAAAAAGGCAAGAAACTGTCTGCAGCAGCTTCTCTGCTTGCTGCAAACACAGACAACCAACAGGACTTGTGTCTTGAAAAAACCAACACAGTAACAGCAAAGCACAGTGTTCTACATATCTCTTCCAAGGAAATCAAACAATTTAGGTCCTAAAACCTTTGCTCCTGCTCTCCAGACGAGGAATACACCAACTGGTACAAAATATACGTCAGTAGTGGAGAAAGCAGGTACGTGTCTTCAAGAGCTTCTCTGCTCGCTGCAAGTACAGAGAACAAACAGGGTTTGTTTCTTGAGAAAACCGACACAGCAACAGCAAAGCATAGTGTTCTACAGAGCTCTTCCATGGAAAACAAGCAATTTAGATCCTAAAACCTTTGCTCTTGCTCTGCAGACGAGGAATACACCAACTGGTACAAAATATACTTCACTTGTGGAAAAGGGGCAAGAAAGTGTCTGCAGCAGCTTCTCTGCTTGCTGCAAACACAGACAACCAACAGGACTTGTGTCTTGAGAAAACCAACACAGCAACAGCAAAGCATAGTGTTCTACATAGCTCTTCCATGGAAAACAAGCAATTTAGATCCTAAAACCTTTGCTCTTGCTCTGCAGAGGAGGAACACACCAACTGGCACAAAATATACTTCACTTGTGGAAAAGGGGCAAGAAAGTGTCTGCAGCAGCTTCTCTGCTTGCTGAAAACACAGAGAACAAACAGGGCTTGTGTCTTGAGAAAACCAACACAGCAACAGCAAAGCATAGTGTTCTACATAGCTCTTCCATGGAAAACAAGCAATTTAGATCCTAAAACCTTTGCTCTTGCTCTGCAGACGAGGAATACACCAACTGGTACAAAATATACTTCACTAGTGGAAAAGGAGCAAGAAAGTGTCTGCAGCAGCTTCTCTGCTTGCTGCAAACACAGACAACCAACAGGACTTGTGTCTTGAGAAAACCAACACAGTAACAGCAAAGCACAGTGTTCTACATATCTCTTCCAAGGAAATCAAGCAATTTAGGTCCTAAAACCTTTGCTCTGCTCTCCAGACGAGGAATACACCAACTGGTACAAAATATACGTCAGTAGTGGAGAAAGCAGGTACGTGTCTTCAAGAGCTTCTCTGCTCGCTGCAAGTACAGAGAACAAACAGGGTTTGTTTCTTGAGAAAACCGACACAGCAACAGCAAAGCATAGTGTTCTACAGAGCTCTTCCATGGAAATCAAGTAATTTAGGTCCTAACCATATTTGCTCTTGCTCTGCAGACGAGGAATACACCAACTGGTACAAAATATACTTCACTTGTGGAAAAGGGGCAAGAAAGTGTCTGCAGCAGCTTCTCTGCTTGCTGCAAACACAGACAACCAACAGGACTTGTGTCTTGAGAAAACCAACAGAGCAACAGCAAAGCATAGTGTTCTACATAGCTCTTCCATGGAAAACAAGCAATTTAGATCCTAAAACCTTTGCTCTTGCTCTGCAGACGAGGAATACACCAACTGGTACAAAATATACTTCACTTGTGGAAAAGGGGCAAGAAAGTGTCTGCAGCAGCTTCTCTGCTTGCTGCAAACACAGACAACCAACAGGACTTGTGTCTTGGAAAACCAACACAGCAACAGCAAAGCATAGTGTTCTACATAGCTCTTCCATGGAAAACATGCAATTTAGATCCTAAAACCTTTGCTCTTGCTCTGCAGACGAGGAATACACCAACTGGTAGAAAATATACTTCACTTGTGGAAAAGGGGCAAGAAAGTGTCTGCAGCAGCTTCTCTGCTTGCTGCAAACACAGACAACCAACAGGACTTGTGTCTTGAGAAAACCAACACAGCAACAGCAAAGCATAGTGTTCTACATAGCTCTTCCATGGAAAACAAGCAATTTAGATCCTAAAACCTTTGCTCTTGCTCTGCAGACGAGGAACACACCAACTGGCACAAAATATACTTCACTTGTGGAAAAGGGGCAAGAAAGTGTCTGCAGCAGCTTCTCTGCTTGCTGAAAACACAGGGAACAAACAGGGCTTGTGTCTTTAGAAAACCAACACAGCAACAGCAAAGCATAGTGTTCTACAGAGCTCTTCCATGGAAAACAAGCAATTTAGATCCTAAAACCTTTGCACTTGCTCTGCAGACGAGGAATACACCAACTGGCACAAAATATACTTCACTAGTGGAAAAGGGGCAAGAAAGTGTCTGCAGCAGCTTCTCTGCTTGCTGCAAACACAGACAACCAACAGGACTTGTGTCTTGAGAAAACAAACACAGCAACAGCAAAGCATAGTGTTCTACATAGCTCTTCCATGGAAAACGAGCAATTTAGATCCTAAAACCTTTGCTCTTGCTCTGCAGACGAGGAATACACCAACTGGTACAAAATATACTTCACTTGTGGAAAAGGGGCAAGAAAGTGTCTGCAGCAGCTTCTCTGCTTGCTGCAAACACAGACAACCAACAGGACTTGTGTCTTGAGAAAACCAACACAGCAACAGCAAAGCATAGTGTTCTACATAGCTCTTCCATGGAAAACAAGCAATTTAGATCCTAAAACCTTTGCACTTGCTCTGCAGACGAGGAATACACCAACTGGTACAAAATATACTTCACTTGTGGAAAAGGGGCAAGAAAGTGTCTGCAGCAGCTTCTCTGCTTGCTGCAAACACAGACAACCAACAGGACTTGTGTCTTGAGAAAACCAACACAGCAACAGCAAAGCATAGTGTTCTACATAGCTCTTCCATGGAAAACAAGCAATTTAGATCCTAAAACCTTTGCTCTTGCTCTGCAGAGGAGGAACACACCAACTGGCACAAAATATACTTCACTTGTGGAAAAGGGGCAAGAAAGTGTCTGCAGCAGCTTCTCTGCTTGCTGAAAACACAGGGAACAAACAGGACTTGTGTCTTTAGAAAACCAACACAGCAACAGCAAAGCATAGTGTTCTACAGAGCTCTTCCATGGAAAACAAGCAATTTAGATCCTAAAACCTTTGCTCTTGCTCTGCAGACGAGGAATACACCAACTGGTACAAAATATACTTCACTTGTGGAAAAGGGGCAAGAAAGTGTCTGCAGCAGCTTCTCTGCTTGCTGCAAACACAGACAGCCAACAGGACTTGTGTCTTGAGAAAACCAACACAGTAACAGCAAAGCACAGTGTTCTACATATCTCTTCCAAGGAAATCAAGCAATTTAGGTCCTAAAACCTTTGCTCCTGCTCTCCAGACGAGGAATACACCAACTGGTACAAAATATACGTCAGTAGTGGAGAAAGCAGGTACGTGTCTTCAAGAGCTTCTCTGCTCGCTGCAAGTACAGAGAACAAACAGGGTTTGTTTCTTGAGAAAACCGACACAGCAACAGCAAAGCATAGTGTTCTACAGAGCTCTTCCATGGAAATCAAGTAATTTAGGTCCTAACATATTTGCTCTTGCTCTGCAGACGAGGAATACACCAACTGGTACAAAATATACTTCACTTGTGGAAAAGGGGCAAGAAAGTGTCTGCAGCAGCTTCTCTGCTTGCTGCAAACACAGACAACCAACAGGACTTGTGTCTTGAGAAAACCAACACAGCAACAGCAAAGCATAGTGTTCTACATAGCTCTTCCATGGAAAACAAGCAATTTAGATCCTAAAACCTTTGCTCTTGCTCTGCAGACGAGGAATACACCAACTGGTACAAAATATACTTCACTTGTGGAAAAGGGGCAAGAAAGTGTCTGCAGCAGCTTCTCTGCTTGCTGCAAACACAGACAACCAACAGGACTTGTGTCTTGAGAAAACCAACACAGCAACAGCAAAGCATAGTGTTCTACATAGCTCTTCCAAGGAAAACAAGCAATTTAGATCCTAAAACCTTTGCTCTTGCTCTGCAGAGGAGGAACACACCAACTGGCACAAAATATACTTCACTTGTGGAAAAGGGGCAAGAAAGTGTCTGCAGCAGCTTCTCTGCTTGCTGAAAACACAGAGAACAAACAGGGCTTGTGTCTTGAGAAAACCAACACAGCAACAGCAAAGCATAGTGTTCTACATAGCTCTTCCATGGAAAACAAGCAATTTAGATCCTAAAACCTTTGCTCTTGCTCTGCAGACGAGGAATACACCAACTGGTACAAAATATACTTCACTAGTGGAAAAGGAGCAAGAAAGTGTCTGCAGCAGCTTCTCTGCTTGCTGCAAACACAGACAACCAACAGGACTTGTGTCTTGAGAAAACCAACACAGTAACAGCAAAGCACAGTGTTCTACATATCTCTTCCAAGGAAATCAAGCAATTTAGGTCCTAAAACCTTTGCTCCTGCTCTCCAGACGAGGAATACACCAACTGGTACAAAATATACGTCAGTAGTGGAGAAAGCAGGTACGTGTCTTCAAGAGCTTCTCTGCTCGCTGCAAGTACAGAGAACAAACAGGGTTTGTTTCTTGAGAAAACCGACACAGCAACAGCAAAGCATAGTGTTCTACAGAGCTCTTCCATGGAAATCAAGTAATTTAGGTCCTAACATATTTGCTCTTGCTCTGCAGACGAGGAATACACCAACTGGTACAAAATATACTTCACTTGTGGAAAAGGGGCAAGAAAGTGTCTGCAGCAGCTTCTCTGCTTGCTGCAAACACAGACAACCAACAGGACTTGTGTCTTGAGAAAACCAACACAGCAACAGCAAAGCATAGTGTTCTACATAGCTCTTCCATGGAAAACAAGCAATTTAGATCCTAAAACCTTTGCTCTTGCTCTGCAGACGAGGACTACACCAACTGGTACAAAATATACTTCACTTGTGGAAAAGGGGCAAGAAAGTGTCTGCAGCAGCTTCTCTGCTTGCTGCAAACACAGACAACCAACAGGACTTGTGTCTTGAGAAAACCAACACAGCAACAGCAAAGCATAGTGTTCTACATAGCTCTTCCATGGAAAACAAGCAATTTAGATCCTAAAACCCTTTGCTCTTGCTCTGCAGAGGAGGAACACACCAACTGGCACAAAATATACTTCACTTGTGGAAAAGGGGCAAGAAAGTGTCTGCAGCAGCTTCTCTGCTTGCTGAAAACACAGGGAACAAACAGGGCTTGTGTCTTTAGAAAACCAACACAGCAACAGCAAAGCATAGTGTTCTACATAGCTCTTCCATGGAAAACAAGCAATTTAGATCCTAAAACCTTTGCACTTGCTCTGCAGACGAGGAATACACCAACTGGTACAAAATATACTTCACTTGTGGAAAAAAGGCAAGAAACTGTCTGCAGCAGCTTCTCTGCTTGCTGCAAACACAGACAACCAACAGGACTTGTGTCTTGAAAAAACCAACACAGTAACAGCAAAGCACAGTGTTCTACATATCTCTTCCAAGGAAATCAAACAATTTAGGTCCTAAAACCTTTGCTCCTGCTCTCCAGACGAGGAATACACCAACTGGTACAAAATATACGTCAGTAGTGGAGAAAGCAGGTACGTGTCTTCAAGAGCTTCTCTGCTCGCTGCAAGTACAGAGACAAACAGGGTTTGTTTCTTGAGAAAACCGACACAGCAACAGCAAAGCATAGTGTTCTACAGAGCTCTTCCATGGAAAACAAGCAATTTAGATCCTAAAACCTTTGCTCTTGCTCTGCAGACGAGGAATACACCAACTGGTACAAAATATACTTCACTTGTGGAAAAGGGGCAAGAAAGTGTCTGCAGCAGCTTCTCTGCTTGCTGCAAACACAGACAACCAACAGGACTTGTGTCTTGAGAAAACCAACACAGCAACAGCAAAGCATAGTGTTCTACATAGCTCTTCCATGGAAAACAAGCAATTTAGATCCTAAAACCTTTGCTCTTGCTCTGCAGAGGAGGAACACACCAACTGGCACAAAATATACTTCACTTGTGGAAAAGGGGCAAGAAAGTGTCTGCAGCAGCTTCTCTGCTTGCTGAAAACACAGAGAACAAACAGGGCTTGTGTCTTGAGAAAACCAACACAGCAACAGCAAAGCATAGTGTTCTACATAGCTCTTCCATGGAAAACAAGCAATTTAGATCCTAAAACCTTTGCTCTTGCTCTGCAGACGAGGAATACACCAACTGGTACAAAATATACTTCACTAGTGGAAAAGGAGCAAGAAAGTGTCTGCAGCAGCTTCTCTGCTTGCTGCAAACACAGACAACCAACAGGACTTGTGTCTTGAGAAAACCAACACAGTAACAGCAAAGCACAGTGTTCTACATATCTCTTCCAAGGAAATCAAGCAATTTAGGTCCTAAAACCTTTGCTCCTGCTCTCCAGACGAGGAATACACCAACTGGTACAAAATATACGTCAGTAGTGGAGAAAGCAGGTACGTGTCTTCAAGAGCTTCTCTGCTCGCTGCAAGTACAGAGAACAAACAGGGTTTGTTTCTTGAGAAAACCGACACAGCAACAGCAAAGCATAGTGTTCTACAGAGCTCTTCCATGGAAATCAAGTAATTTAGGTCCTAACATATTTGCTCTTGCTCTGCAGACGAGGAATACACCAACTGGTACAAAATATACTTCACTTGTGGAAAAGGGGCAAGAAAGTGTCTGCAGCAGCTTCTCTGCTTGCTGCAAACACAGACAACCAACAGGACTTGTGTCTTGAGAAAACCAACAGAGCAACAGCAAAGCATAGTGTTCTACATAGCTCTTCCATGGAAAACAAGCAATTTAGATCCTAAAACCTTTGCTCTTGCTCTGCAGACGAGGAATACACCAACTGGTACAAAATATACTTCACTTGTGGAAAAGGGGCAAGAAAGTGTCTGCAGCAGCTTCTCTGCTTGCTGCAAACACAGACAACCAACAGGACTTGTGTCTTGAGAAAACCAACACAGCAACAGCAAAGCATAGTGTTCTACATAGCTCTTCCATGGAAAACAAGCAATTTAGATCCTAAAACCTTTGCTCTTGCTCTGCAGACGAGGAATACACCAACTGGTAGAAAATATACTTCACTTGTGGAAAAGGGGCAAGAAAGTGTCTGCAGCAGCTTCTCTGCTTGCTGCAAACACAGACAACCAACAGGACTTGTGTCTTGAGAAAACCAACACAGCAACAGCAAAGCATAGTGTTCTACATAGCTCTTCCATGGAAAACAAGCAATTTAGATCCTAAAACCTTTGCTCTTGCTCTGCAGACGAGGAACACACCAACTGGCACAAAATATACTTCACTTGTGGAAAAGGGGCAAGAAAGTGTCTGCAGCAGCTTCTCTGCTTGCTGAAAACACAGGGAACAAACAGGGCTTGTGTCTTTAGAAAACCAACACAGCAACAGCAAAGCATAGTGTTCTACAGAGCTCTTCCATGGAAAACAAGCAATTTAGATCCTAAAACCTTTGCACTTGCTCTGCAGACGAGGAATACACCAACTGGCACAAAATATACTTCACTAGTGGAAAAGGGGCAAGAAAGTGTCTGCAGCAGCTTCTCTGCTTGCTGCAAACACAGACAACCAACAGGACTTGTGTCTTGAGAAAACAAACACAGCAACAGCAAAGCATAGTGTTCTACATAGCTCTTCCATGGAAAACGAGCAATTTAGATCCTAAAACCTTTGCTCTTGCTCTGCAGACGAGGAATACACCAACTGGTACAAAATATACTTCACTTGTGGAAAAGGGGCAAGAAAGTGTCTGCAGCAGCTTCTCTGCTTGCTGCAAACACAGACAACCAACAGGACTTGTGTCTTGAGAAAACCAACACAGCAACAGCAAAGCATAGTGTTCTACATAGCTCTTCCATGGAAAACAAGCAATTTAGATCCTAAAACCTTTGCACTTGCTCTGCAGACGAGGAATACACCAACTGGTACAAAATATACTTCACTTGTGGAAAAGGGGCAAGAAGTGTCTGCAGCAGCTTCTCTGCTTGCTGCAAACACAGACAACCAACAGGACTTGTGTCTTGAGAAAACCAACACAGCAACAGCAAAGCATAGTGTTCTACATAGCTCTTCCATGGAAAACAAGCAATTTAGATCCTAAAACCTTTGCTCTTGCTCTGCAGAGGAGGAACACACCAACTGGCACAAAATATACTTCACTTGTGGAAAAGGGGCAAGAAAGTGTCTGCAGCAGCTTCTCTGCTTGCTGAAAACACAGGGAACAAACAGGACTTGTGTCTTTAGAAAACCAACACAGCAACAGCAAAGCATAGTGTTCTACAGAGCTCTTCCATGGAAAACAAGCAATTTAGATCCTAAAACCTTTTGCTCTTGCTCTGCAGACGAGGAATACACCAACTGGTACAAAATATACTTCACTTGTGGAAAAGGGGCAAGAAAGTGTCTGCAGCAGCTTCTCTGCTTGCTGCAAACACAGACAGCCAACAGGACTTGTGTCTTGAGAAAACCAACACAGTAACAGCAAAGCACAGTGTTCTACATATCTCTTCCAAGGAAATCAAGCAATTTAGGTCCTAAACCTTTGCTCCTGCTCTCCAGACGAGGAATACACCAAACTGGTACAAAATATACGTCAGTCTAGTGGAGAAAGCAGGTACGTGTCTTCAAGAGCTTCTCTGCTCGCTGCAAGTACAGAGAACAAACAGGGTTTGTTTCTTGAGAAAACCGACACAGCAACAGCAAAGCATAGTGTTCTACAGAGCTCTTCCATGGAAATCAAGTAATTTAGGTCCTAACATATTTGCTCTTGCTCTGCAGACGAGGAATACACCAACTGGTACAAAATATACTTCACTTGTGGAAAAGGGGCAAGAAAGTGTCTGCAGCAGCTTCTCTGCTTGCTGCAAACACAGACAACCAACAGGACTTGTGTCTTGAGAAAACCAACACAGCAACAGCAAAGCATAGTGTTCTACATAGCTCTTCCATGGAAAACAAGCAATTTAGATCCTAAAACCTTTGCTCTTGCTCTGCAGACGAGGAATACACCAACTGGTACAAAATATACTTCACTTGTGGAAAAGGGGGCAAGAAAGTGTCTGCAGCAGCTTCTCTGCTTGCTGCAAACACAGACAACCAACAGGACTTGTGTCTTGAGAAAACCAACACAGCAACAGCAAAGCATAGTGTTCTACATAGCTCTTCCAAGGAAAACAAGCAATTTAGATCCTAAAACCTTTGCTCTTGCTCTGCAGAGGAGGAACACACCAACTGGCACAAAATATACTTCACTTGTGGAAAAGGGGCAAGAAAGTGTCTGCAGCAGCTTCTCTGCTTGCTGAAAACACAGAGAACAAACAGGGCTTGTGTCTTGAGAAAACCAACACAGCAACAGCAAAGCATAGTGTTCTACATAGCTCTTCCATGGAAAACAAGCAATTTAGATCCTAAAACCTTTGCTCTTGCTCTGCAGACGAGGAATACACCAACTGGTACAAAATATACTTCACTAGTGGAAAAGGAGCAAGAAAGTGTCTGCAGCAGCTTCTCTGCTTGCTGCAAACACAGACAACCAACAGGACTTGTGTCTTGAGAAAACCAACACAGTAACAGCAAAGCACAGTGTTCTACATATCTCTTCCAAGGAAATCAAGCAATTTAGGTCCTAAAACCTTTGCTCCTGCTCTCCAGACGAGGAATACACCAACTGGTACAAAATATACGTCAGTAGTGGAGAAAGCAGGTACGTGTCTTCAAGAGCTTCTCTGCTCGCTGCAAGTACAGAGAACAAACAGGGTTTGTTTCTTGAGAAAACCGACACAGCAACAGCAAAGCATAGTGTTCTACAGAGCTCTTCCATGGAAATCAAGTAATTTAGGTCCTAACATATTTGCTCTTGCTCTGCAGACGAGGAATACACCAACTGGTACAAAATATACTTCACTTGTGGAAAAGGGGCAAGAAAGTGTCTGCAGCAGCTTCTCTGCTTGCTGCAAACACAGACAACCAACAGGACTTGTGTCTTGAGAAAACCAACACAGCAACAGCAAAGCATAGTGTTCTACATAGCTCTTCCATGGAAAACAAGCAATTTAGATCCTAAAACCTTTGCTCTTGCTCTGCAGAGGAGGAACACACCAACTGGCACAAAATATACTTCACTTGTGGAAAAGGGGCAAGAAAGTGTCTGCAGCAGCTTCTCTGCTTGCTGAAAACACAGGGAACAAACAGGGCTTGTGTCTTTAGAAAACCAACACAGCAACAGCAAAGCATAGTGTTCTACATAGCTCTTCCATGGAAAACAAGCAATTTAGATCCTAAAACCTTTGCACTTGCTCTGCAGACGAGGAATACACCAACTGGTACAAAATATACTTCACTTGTGGAAAAAAGGCAAGAAAGTGTCTGCAGCATCTTCTCTGCTTGCTGCAAACACAGACAACCAACAGGACTTGTGTCTTGAAAAAACCAACACAGTAACAGCAAAGCACAGTGTTCTACATATCTCTTCCAAGGAAATCAAACAATTTAGGTCCTAAAACCTTTGCTCCTGCTCTCCAGACGAGGAATACACCAACTGGTACAAAATATACGTCAGTAGTGGAGAAAGCAGGTACGTGTCTTCAAGAGCTTCTCTGCTCGCTGCAAGTACAGAGAACAAACAGGGTTTGTTTCTTGAGAAAACCGACACAGCAACAGCAAAGCATAGTGTTCTACAGAGCTCTTCCATGGAAAACAAGCAATTTAGATCCTAAAACCTTTGCTCTTGCTCTGCAGACGAGGAATACACCAACTGGTACAAAATATACTTCACTTGTGGAAAAGGGGCAAGAAAGTGTCTGCAGCAGCTTCTCTGCTTGCTGCAAACACAGACAACCAACAGGACTTGTGTCTTGAGAAAACCAACACAGCAACAGCAAAGCATAGTGTTCTACATAGCTCTTCCATGGAAAACAAGCAATTTAGATCCTAAAACCTTTGCTCTTGCTCTGCAGAGGAGGAACACACCAACTGGCACAAAATATACTTCACTTGTGGAAAAGGGGCAAGAAAGTGTCTGCAGCAGCTTCTCTGCTTGCTGAAAACACAGAGAACAAACAGGGCTTGTGTCTTGAGAAAACCAACACAGCAACAGCAAAGCATAGTGTTCTACATAGCTCTTCCATGGAAAACAAGCAATTTAGATCCTAAAACCTTTGCTCTTGCTCTGCAGACGAGGAATACACCAACTGGTACAAAATATACTTCACTAGTGGAAAAGGAGCAAGAAAGTGTCTGCAGCAGCTTCTCTGCTTGCTGCAAACACAGACAACCAACAGGACTTGTGTCTTGAGAAAACCAACACAGTAACAGCAAAGCACAGTGTTCTACATATCTCTTCCAAGGAAATCAAGCAATTTAGGTCCTAAAACCTTTGCTCCTGCTCTCCAGACGAGGAATACACCAACTGGTACAAAATATACGTCAGTAGTGGAGAAAGCAGGTACGTGTCTTCAAGAGCTTCTCTGCTCGCTGCAAGTACAGAGAACAAACAGGGTTTGTTTCTTGAGAAAACCGACACAGCAACAGCAAAGCATAGTGTTCTACAGAGCTCTTCCATGGAAATCAAGTAATTTAGGTCCTAACATATTTGCTCTTGCTCTGCAGACGAGGAATACACCAACTGGTACAAAATATACTTCACTTGTGGAAAAGGGGCAAGAAAGTGTCTGCAGCAGCTTCTCTGCTTGCTGCAAACACAGACAACCAACAGGACTTGTGTCTTGAGAAAACCAACACAGCAACAGCAAAGCATAGTGTTCTACATAGCTCTTCCATGGAAAACAAGCAATTTAGATCCTAAAACCTTTGCTCTTGCTCTGCAGACGAGGAATACACCAACTGGTAGAAAATATACTTCACTTGTGGAAAAGGGGCAAGAAAGTGTCTGCAGCAGCTTCTCTGCTTGCTGCAAACACAGACAACCAACAGGACTTGTGTCTTGAGAAAACCAACACAGCAACAGCAAAGCATAGTGTTCTACATAGCTCTTCCATGGAAAACAAGCAATTTAGATCCTAAAACCTTTGCTCTTGCTCTGCAGACGAGGAATACACCAACTGGTACAAAATATACTTCACTTGTGGAAAAGGGGCAAGAAAGTGTCTGCAGCAGCTTCTCTGCTTGCTGCAAACACAGACAACCAACAGGACTTGTGTCTTGAGAAAACCAACACAGCAACAGCAAAGCATAGTGTTCTACATAGCTCTTCCATGGAAAACAAGCAATTTAGATCCTAAAACCTTTGCTCTTGCTCTGCAGAGGAGGAACACACCAACTGGCACAAAATATACTTCACTTGTGGAAAAGGGGCAAGAAAGTGTCTGCAGCAGCTTCTCTGCTTGCTGAAAACACAGAGAACAAACAGGGCTTGTGTCTTGAGAAAACCAACACAGCAACAGCAAAGCATAGTGTTCTACATAGCTCTTCCATGGAAAACAAGCAATTTAGATCCTAAAACCTTTGCACTTGCTCTGCAGACGAGGAATACACCAACTGGTACAAAATATACTTCACTTGTGGAAAAAAGGCAAGAAACTGTCTGCAGCAGCTTCTCTGCTTGCTGCAAACACAGACAACCAACAGGACTTGTGTCTTGAAAAAACCAACACAGTAACAGCAAAGCACAGTGTTCTACATATCTCTTCCAAGGAAATCAAACAATTTAGGTCCTAAAACCTTTGCTCCTGCTCTCCAGACGAGGAATACACCAACTGGTACAAAATATACGTCAGTAGTGGAGAAAGCAGGTACGTGTCTTCAAGAGCTTCTCTGCTCGCTGCAAGTACAGAGAACAAACAGAGTTTGTTTCTTGAGAAAACCGACACAGCAACAGCAAAGCATAGTGTTCTACAGAGCTCTTCCATGGAAAACAAGCAATTTAGATCCTAAAACCTTTGCTCTTGCTCTGCAGACGAGGAATACACCAACTGGTACAAAATATACTTCACTTGTGGAAAAGGGGCAAGAAAGTGTCTGCAGCAGCTTCTCTGCTTGCTGCAAACACAGACAACCAACAGGACTTGTGTCTTGAGAAAACCAACACAGCAACAGCAAAGCATAGTGTTCTACATAGCTCTTCCATGGAAAACAAGCAATTTAGATCCTAAAACCTTTGCTCTTGCTCTGCAGAGGAGGAACACACCAACTGGCACAAAATATACTTCACTTGTGGAAAAGGGGCAAGAAAGTGTCTGCAGCAGCTTCTCTGCTTGCTGAAAACACAGAGAACAAACAGGGCTTGTGTCTTGAGAAAACCAACACAGCAACAGCAAAGCATAGTGTTCTACATAGCTCTTCCATGGAAAACAAGCAATTTAGATCCTAAAACCTTTGCTCTTGCTCTGCAGACGAGGAATACACCAACTGGTACAAAATATACTTCACTAGTGGAAAAGGAGCAAGAAAGTGTCTGCAGCAGCTTCTCTGCTTGCTGCAAACACAGACAACCAACAGGACTTGTGTCTTGAGAAAACCAACACAGTAACAGCAAAGCACAGTGTTCTACATATCTCTTCCAAGGAAATCAAGCAATTTAGGTCCTAAAACCTTTGCTCCTGCTCTCCAGACGAGGAATACACCAACTGGTACAAAATATACGTCAGTAGTGGAGAAAGCAGGTACGTGTCTTCAAGAGCTTCTCTGCTCGCTGCAAGTACAGAGAACAAACAGGGTTTGTTTCTTGAGAAAACCGACACAGCAACAGCAAAGCATAGTGTTCTACAGAGCTCTTCCATGGAAATCAAGTAATTTAGGTCCTAACATATTTGCTCTTGCTCTGCAGACGAGGAATACACCAACTGGTAGAAAATATACTTCACTTGTGGAAAAGGGGCAAGAAAGTGTCTGCAGCAGCTTCTCTGCTTGCTGCAAACACAGACAACCAACAGGACTTGTGTCTTGAGAAAACCAACACAGCAACAGCAAAGCATAGTGTTCTACATAGCTCTTCCATGGAAAACAAGCAATTTAGATCCTAAAACCTTTGCTCTTGCTCTGCAGACGAGGAATACACCAACTGGTACAAAATATACTTCACTTGTGGAAAAGGGGCAAGAAAGTGTCTGCAGCAGCTTCTCTGCTTGCTGCAAACACAGACAACCAACAGGACTTGTGTCTTGAGAAAACCAACACAGCAACAGCAAAGCATAGTGTTCTACAGAGCTCTTCCATGGAAAACAAGCAATTTAGATCCTAAAACCTTTGCTCTTGCTCTGCAGAGGAGGAACACACCAACTGGCACAAAATATACTTCACTTGTGGAAAAGGGGCAAGAAAGTGTCTGCAGCAGCTTCTCTGCTTGCTGAAAACACAGGGAACAAACAGGGCTTGTGTCTTTAGAAAACCAACACAGCAACAGCAAAGCATAGTGTTCTACATAGCTCTTCCATGGAAAACAAGCAATTTAGATCCTAAAACCTTTGCACTTGCTCTGCAGACGAGGAATACACCAACTGGTACAAAATATACTTCACTTGTGGAAAAAAGGCAAGAAAGTGTCTGCAGCAGCTTCTCTGCTTGCTGCAAACACAGACAACCAACAGGACTTGTGTCTTGAAAAAACCAACACAGTAACAGCAAAGCACAGTGTTCTACATATCTCTTCCAAGGAAATCAAACAATTTAGGTCCTAAAACCTTTGCTCCTGCTCTCCAGACGAGGAATACACCAACTGGTACAAAATATACGTCAGTAGTGGAGAAAGCAGGTACGTGTCTTCAAGAGCTTCTCTGCTCGCTGCAAGTACAGAGAACAAACAGGGTTTGTTTCTTGAGAAAACCGACACAGCAACAGCAAAGCATAGTGTTCTACAGAGCTCTTCCATGGAAAACAAGCAATTTAGATCCTAAAACCTTTGCTCTTGCTCTGCAGACGAGGAATACACCAACTGGTACAAAATATACTTCACTTGTGGAAAAGGGGCAAGAAAGTGTCTGCAGCAGCTTCTCTGCTTGCTGCAAACACAGACAACCAACAGGACTTGTGTCTTGAGAAAACCAACACAGCAACAGCAAAGCATAGTGTTCTACATAGCTCTTCCATGGAAAACAAGCAATTTAGATCCTAAAACCTTTGCTCTTGCTCTGCAGAGGAGGAACACACCAACTGGCACAAAATATACTTCACTTGTGGAAAAGGGGCAAGAAAGTGTCTGCAGCAGCTTCTCTGCTTGCTGAAAACACAGAGAACAAACAGGGCTTGTGTCTTGAGAAAACCAACACAGCAACAGCAAAGCATAGTGTTCTACATAGCTCTTCCATGGAAAACAAGCAATTTAGATCCTAAAACCTTTGCTCTTGCTCTGCAGACGAGGAATACACCAACTGGTACAAAATATACTTCACTAGTGGAAAAGGAGCAAGAAAGTGTCTGCAGCAGCTTCTCTGCTTGCTGCAAACACAGACAACCAACAGGACTTGTGTCTTGAGAAAACCAACACAGTAACAGCAAAGCACAGTGTTCTACATATCTCTTCCAAGGAAATCAAGCAATTTAGGTCCTAAAACCTTTGCTCCTGCTCTCCAGACGAGGAATACACCAACTGGTACAAAATATACGTCAGTAGTGGAGAAAGCAGGTACGTGTCTTCAAGAGCTTCTCTGCTCGCTGCAAGTACAGAGAACAAACAGGGTTTGTTTCTTGAGAAAACCGACACAGCAACAGCAAAGCATAGTGTTCTACAGAGCTCTTCCATGGAAATCAAGTAATTTAGGTCCTAACATATTTGCTCTTGCTCTGCAGACGAGGAATACACCAACTGGTACAAAATATACTTCACTTGTGGAAAAGGGGCAAGAAAGTGTCTGCAGCAGCTTCTCTGCTTGCTGCAAACACAGACAACCAACAGGACTTGTGTCTTGAGAAAACCAACACAGCAACAGCAAAGCATAGTGTTCTACATAGCTCTTCCATGGAAAACAAGCAATTTAGATCCTAAAACCTTTGCTCTTGCTCTGCAGACGAGGAATACACCAACTGGTAGAAAATATACTTCACTTGTGGAAAAGGGGCAAGAAAGTGTCTGCAGCAGCTTCTCTGCTTGCTGCAAACACAGACAACCAACAGGACTTGTGTCTTGAGAAAACCAACACAGCAACAGCAAAGCATAGTGTTCTACATAGCTCTTCCATGGAAAACAAGCAATTTAGATCCTAAAACCTTTGCTCTTGCTCTGCAGACGAGGAATACACCAACTGGTACAAAATATACTTCACTTGTGGAAAAGGGGCAAGAAAGTGTCTGCAGCAGCTTCTCTGCTTGCTGCAAACACAGACAACCAACAGGACTTGTGTCTTGAGAAAACCAACACAGCAACAGCAAAGCATAGTGTTCTACATAGCTCTTCCATGGAAAACAAGCAATTTAGATCCTAAAACCTTTGCTCTTGCTCTGCAGAGGAGGAACACACCAACTGGCACAAAATATACTTCACTTGTGGAAAAGGGGCAAGAAAGTGTCTGCAGCAGCTTCTCTGCTTGCTGAAAACACAGAGAACAAACAGGGCTTGTGTCTTGAGAAAACCAACACAGCAACAGCAAAGCATAGTGTTCTACATAGCTCTTCCATGGAAAACAAGCAATTTAGATCCTAAAACCTTTGCACTTGCTCTGCAGACGAGGAATACACCAACTGGTACAAAATATACTTCACTTGTGGAAAAAAGGCAAGAAACTGTCTGCAGCAGCTTCTCTGCTTGCTGCAAACACAGACAACCAACAGGACTTGTGTCTTGAAAAAACCAACACAGTAACAGCAAAGCACAGTGTTCTACATATCTCTTCCAAGGAAATCAAACAATTTAGGTCCTAAAACCTTTGCTCCTGCTCTCCAGACGAGGAATACACCAACTGGTACAAAATATACGTCAGTAGTGGAGAAAGCAGGTACGTGTCTTCAAGAGCTTCTCTGCTCGCTGCAAGTACAGAGAACAAACAGAGTTTGTTTCTTGAGAAAACCGACACAGCAACAGCAAAGCATAGTGTTCTACAGAGCTCTTCCATGGAAAACAAGCAATTTAGATCCTAAAACCTTTGCTCTTGCTCTGCAGACGAGGAATACACCAACTGGTACAAAATATACTTCACTTGTGGAAAAGGGGCAAGAAAGTGTCTGCAGCAGCTTCTCTGCTTGCTGCAAACACAGACAACCAACAGGACTTGTGTCTTGAGAAAACCAACACAGCAACAGCAAAGCATAGTGTTCTACATAGCTCTTCCATGGAAAACAAGCAATTTAGATCCTAAAACCTTTGCTCTTGCTCTGCAGAGGAGGAACACACCAACTGGCACAAAATATACTTCACTTGTGGAAAAGGGGCAAGAAAGTGTCTGCAGCAGCTTCTCTGCTTGCTGAAAACACAGAGAACAAACAGGGCTTGTGTCTTGAGAAAACCAACACAGCAACAGCAAAGCATAGTGTTCTACATAGCTCTTCCATGGAAAACAAGCAATTTAGATCCTAAAACCTTTGCTCTTGCTCTGCAGACGAGGAATACACCAACTGGTACAAAATATACTTCACTAGTGGAAAAGGAGCAAGAAAGTGTCTGCAGCAGCTTCTCTGCTTGCTGCAAACACAGACAACCAACAGGACTTGTGTCTTGAGAAAACCAACACAGTAACAGCAAAGCACAGTGTTCTACATATCTCTTCCAAGGAAATCAAGCAATTTAGGTCCTAAAACCTTTGCTCCTGCTCTCCAGACGAGGAATACACCAACTGGTACAAAATATACGTCAGTAGTGGAGAAAGCAGGTACGTGTCTTCAAGAGCTTCTCTGCTCGCTGCAAGTACAGAGAACAAACAGGGTTTGTTTCTTGAGAAAACCGACACAGCAACAGCAAAGCATAGTGTTCTACAGAGCTCTTCCATGGAAATCAAGTAATTTAGGTCCTAACATATTTGCTCTTGCTCTGCAGACGAGGAATACACCAACTGGTACAAAATATACTTCACTTGTGGAAAAGGGGCAAGAAAGTGTCTGCAGCAGCTTCTCTGCTTGCTGCAAACACAGACAACCAACAGGACTTGTGTCTTGAGAAAACCAACACAGCAACAGCAAAGCATAGTGTTCTACATAGCTCTTCCATGGAAAACAAGCAATTTAGATCCTAAAACCTTTGCTCTTGCTCTGCAGACGAGGAATACACCAACTGGTAGAAAATATACTTCACTTGTGGAAAAGGGGCAAGAAAGTGTCTGCAGCAGCTTCTCTGCTTGCTGCAAACACAGACAACCAACAGGACTTGTGTCTTGAGAAAACCAACACAGCAACAGCAAAGCATAGTGTTCTACAGAGCTCTTCCATGGAAAACAAGCAATTTAGATCCTAAAACCTTTGCTCTTGCTCTGCAGAGGAGGAACACACCAACTGGCACAAAATATACTTCACTTGTGGAAAAGGGGCAAGAAAGTGTCTGCAGCAGCTTCTCTGCTTGCTGAAAACACAGGGAACAAACAGGGCTTGTGTCTTTAGAAAACCAACACAGCAACAGCAAAGCATAGTGTTCTACATAGCTCTTCCATGGAAAACAAGCAATTTAGATCCTAAAACCTTTGCACTTGCTCTGCAGACGAGGAATACACCAACTGGTACAAAATATACTTCACTTGTGGAAAAAAGGCAAGAAAGTGTCTGCAGCAGCTTCTCTGCTTGCTGCAAACACAGACAACCAACAGGACTTGTGTCTTGAAAAAACCAACACAGTAACAGCAAAGCACAGTGTTCTACATATCTCTTCCAAGGAAATCAAACAATTTAGGTCCTAAAACCTTTGCTCCTGCTCTCCAGACGAGGAATACACCAACTGGTACAAAATATACGTCAGTAGTGGAGAAAGCAGGTACGTGTCTTCAAGAGCTTCTCTGCTCGCTGCAAGTACAGAGAACAAACAGGGTTTGTTTCTTGAGAAAACCGACACAGCAACAGCAAAGCATAGTGTTCTACAGAGCTCTTCCATGGAAAACAAGCAATTTAGATCCTAAAACCTTTGCTCTTGCTCTGCAGACGAGGAATACACCAACTGGTACAAAATATACTTCACTTGTGGAAAAGGGGCAAGAAAGTGTCTGCAGCAGCTTCTCTGCTTGCTGCAAACACAGACAACCAACAGGACTTGTGTCTTGAGAAAACCAACACAGCAACAGCAAAGCATAGTGTTCTACATAGCTCTTCCATGGAAAACAAGCAATTTAGATCCTAAAACCTTTGCTCTTGCTCTGCAGAGGAGGAACACACCAACTGGTAGAAAATATACTTCACTTGTGGAAAAGGGGCAAGAAAGTGTCTGCAGCAGCTTCTCTGCTTGCTGCAAACACAGACAACCAACAGGACTTGTGTCTTGAGAAAACCAACACAGCAACAGCAAAGCATAGTGTTCTACATAGCTCTTCCATGGAAAACAAGCAATTTAGATCCTAAAACCTTTGCTCTTGCTCTGCAGAGGAGGAACACACCAACTGGCACAAAATATACTTCACTTGTGGAAAAGGGGCAAGAAAGTGTCTGCAGCAGCTTCTCTGCTTGCTGAAAACACAGAGAACAAACAGGGCTTGTGTCTTGAGAAAACCAACACAGCAACAGCAAAGCATAGTGTTCTACATAGCTCTTCCATGGAAAACAAGCAATTTAGATCCTAAAACCTTTGCACTTGCTCTGCAGACGAGGAATACACCAACTGGTACAAAATATACTTCACTTGTGGAAAAAAGGCAAGAAACTGTCTGCAGCAGCTTCTCTGCTTGCTGCAAACACAGACAACCAACAGGACTTGTGTCTTGAAAAAACCAACACAGTAACAGCAAAGCACAGTGTTCTACATATCTCTTCCAAGGAAATCAAACAATTTAGGTCCTAAAACCTTTGCTCCTGCTCTCCAGACGAGGAATACACCAACTGGTACAAAATATACGTCAGTAGTGGAGAAAGCAGGTACGTGTCTTCAAGAGCTTCTCTGCTCGCTGCAAGTACAGAGAACAAACAGAGTTTGTTTCTTGAGAAAACCGACACAGCAACAGCAAAGCATAGTGTTCTACAGAGCTCTTCCATGGAAAACAAGCAATTTAGATCCTAAAACCTTTGCTCTTGCTCTGCAGACGAGGAATACACCAACTGGTACAAAATATACTTCACTTGTGGAAAAGGGGCAAGAAAGTGTCTGCAGCAGCTTCTCTGCTTGCTGCAAACACAGACAACCAACAGGACTTGTGTCTTGAGAAAACCAACACAGCAACAGCAAAGCATAGTGTTCTACATAGCTCTTCCATGGAAAACAAGCAATTTAGATCCTAAAACCTTTGCTCTTGCTCTGCAGAGGAGGAACACACCAACTGGCACAAAATATACTTCACTTGTGGAAAAGGGGCAAGAAAGTGTCTGCAGCAGCTTCTCTGCTTGCTGAAAACACAGAGAACAAACAGGGCTTGTGTCTTGAGAAAACCAACACAGCAACAGCAAAGCATAGTGTTCTACATAGCTCTTCCATGGAAAACAAGCAATTTAGATCCTAAAACCTTTGCTCTTGCTCTGCAGACGAGGAATACACCAACTGGTACAAAATATACTTCACTAGTGGAAAAGGAGCAAGAAAGTGTCTGCAGCAGCTTCTCTGCTTGCTGCAAACACAGACAACCAACAGGACTTGTGTCTTGAGAAAACCAACACAGTAACAGCAAAGCACAGTGTTCTACATATCTCTTCCAAGGAAATCAAGCAATTTAGGTCCTAAAACCTTTGCTCCTGCTCTCCAGACGAGGAATACACCAACTGGTACAAAATATACGTCAGTAGTGGAGAAAGCAGGTACGTGTCTTCAAGAGCTTCTCTGCTCGCTGCAAGTACAGAGAACAAACAGGGTTTGTTTCTTGAGAAAACCGACACAGCAACAGCAAAGCATAGTGTTCTACAGAGCTCTTCCATGGAAAACAAGCAATTTAGATCCTAAAACCTTTGCTCTTGCTCTGCAGACGAGGAATACACCAACTGGTACAAAATATACTTCACTTGTGGAAAAGGGGCAAGAAAGTGTCTGCAGCAGCTTCTCTGCTTGCTGCAAACACAGACAACCAACAGGACTTGTGTCTTGAGAAAACCAACACAGCAACAGCAAAGCATAGTGTTCTACATAGCTCTTCCATGGAAAACAAGCAATTTAGATCCTAAAACCTTTGCTCTTGCTCTGCAGAGGAGGAACACACCAACTGGCACAAAATATACTTCACTTGTGGAAAAGGGGCAAGAAAGTGTCTGCAGCAGCTTCTCTGCTTGCTGAAAACACAGAGAACAAACAGGGCTTGTGTCTTGAGAAAACCAACACAGCAACAGCAAAGCATAGTGTTCTACATAGCTCTTCCATGGAAAACAAGCAATTTAGATCCTAAAACCTTTGCTCTTGCTCTGCAGACGAGGAACACACCAACTGGTACAAAATATACTTCACTTGTGGAAAAGGGGCAAGAAAGTGTCTGCAGCAGCTTCTCTGCTTGCTGAAAACACAGGGAACAAACAGGGCTTGTGTCTTTAGAAAACCAACACAGCAACAGCAAAGCATAGTGTTCTACATAGCTCTTCCATGGAAAACAAGCAATTTAGATCCTAAAACCTTTGCACTTGCTCTGCAGACGAGGAATACACCAACTGGTACAAAATATACTTCACTAGTGGAAAAGGGGCACGAAAGTGTCTGCAGCAGCTTCTCTGCTTGCTGCAAACACAGACAACCAACAGGACTTGTGTCTTGAGAAAACAAACACAGCAACAGCAAAGCATAGTGTTCTACATAGCTCTTCCATGGAAAACAAGCAATTTAGATCCTAAAACCTTTGCTCTTGCTCTGCAGACGAGGAATACACCAACTGGTACAAAATATACTTCACTTGTGGAAAAGGGGCAAGAAAGTGTCTGCAGCAGCTTCTCTGCTTGCTGCAAACACAGACAACCAACAGGACTTGTGTCTTGAGAAAACCAACACAGCAACAGCAAAGCATAGTGTTCTACATAGCTCTTCCATGGAAAACAAGCAATTTAGATCCTAAAACCTTTGCACTTGCTCTGCAGACGAGGAATACACCAACTGGTACAAAATATACTTCACTTGTGGAAAAGGGGCAAGAAAGTGTCTGCAGCAGCTTCTCTGCTTGCTGCAAACACAGACAACCAACAGGACTTGTGTCTTGAGAAAACCAACACAGCAACAGCAAAGCATAGTGTTCTACATAGCTCTTCCATGGAAAACAAGCAATTTAGATCCTAAAACCTTTGCTCTTGCTCTGCAGAGGAGGAACACACCAACTGGCACAAAATATACTTCACTTGTGGAAAAGGGGCAAGAAAGTGTCTGCAGCAGCTTCTCTGCTTGCTGCAAACACAGACAACCAACAGGACTTGTGTCTTGAGAAAACCAACACAGCAACAGCAAAGCATAGTGTTCTACATAGCTCTTCCATGGAAAACAAGCAATTTAGATCCTAAAACCTTTGCACTTGCTCTGCAGACGAGGAATACACCAACTGGTACAAAATATACTTCATTAGTGGAAAAGGGGCAAGAAAGTGTCTGCAGCAGCTTCTCTGCTTTGCCTGCAAACACAGAGAACAAACAGGGCTTGTGTCTTGAGAAAACAAACACAGCAACCGAAAACCATAGTGTTCTACAGAGCTCTTCCATGGAAATTAAGCAGTTTAGGTCCTAACACCTTTGCTCTTGCTCTGCAGACGAGGAATACACCAACTGGTACAAAATATACCTTCACTAGTGGAAAAGGGGCAAGAAAGTGTCTGCAGCAGCTTCTCTGCTTGCTGCAAACACAGACAACCAACAGGACTTGTGTCTTGAAAAAACCAACACAGTAACAGCAAAGCACAGTGTTCTACATATCTCTTCCAAGGAAATCAAGCAATTTAGGTCCTAAAACCTTTGCTCCTGCTCTCCAGACGAGGAATACACCAACTGGTACAAAATATACGTCAGTAGTGGAGGAAAGGCAGGTACGTGTCTTCAAGAGCTTCTCTGCTCTCGCTGCAAGTACAGAGAACAAACAGGGTTTGTTTCTTGAGAAAACCGACACAGCAACAGCAAAGCATAGTCGTTCTACAGAGCTCTTCCATGGAAATCAAGTAATTTAGGTCCTAACATATTTGCTCTTGCTCTGCAGAGGAGGAACACACCAACTGGCACAAAATATACTTCACTTGTGGAAAAGGGGCAAGAAAGTGTCTGCAGCAGCTTCTCTGCTTGCTGAAAACACAGAGAACAAACAGGGCTTGTGTCTTGAGAAAACCAACACAGCAACAGCAAAGCATAGTGTTCTACATAGCTCTTCCATGGAAAACAAGCAATTTAGATCCTAAAACCTTTGCACTTGCTCTGCAGACGAGGAATACACCAACTGGTACAAAATATACTTCACTTGTGGAAAAGGGGGCAAGAAAGTGTCTGCAGCAGCTTCTCTGCTTGCTGCAAACACAGACAACCAACAGGACTTGTGGTCTTGAGAAAACAAACACAGCAACCGAAAACCATTAGTGTTGCTACATAGCTCTTCCATGGAAAACAAGCAATTTAGATCCTAAAACCTTTGCACTTGCTCTGCAGAGGAATACACCAACTGGTACATAAATATACTTCACTTGTGGAAAAGGGGCAAGAAAGTGTCTGCAGCAGCTTCTCTGCTTGCTGCAAACACAGACAACCAACAGGACTTGTGTCTTGAGAAAACAAACACAGCAACCGAAAACCATAGTGTTCTACAGAGCTCTTCCATGGAAATTAAGCAGTTTAGGTCCTAACACCTTTGCTCTTGCTCTGCAGACGAGGAATACACCAACTGGTACAAAATATACTTCACTTGTGGAAAAAAGGCAAGAAACTGTCTGCAGCAGCTTCTCTGCTTGCTGCAAACACAGACAACCAACAGGACTTGTGTCTTGAAAAAACCAACACAGTAACAGCAAAGCACAATCGTTCTACATATCTCTTCCAAGGAAATCAAGCAATTTAGGTCCTAAAACCTTTGCTCCTGCTCTCCAGACGAGGAATACACCAACTGGTACAAAATATACGTCAGTAGTGGAGAAAGCAGGTACGTGTCTTCAAGAAGCTTCTTGCTCGCTGCAAGTACAGAGAACAAACAGGGTTTGTTTCTTGAGAAAACCGACACAGCAACAGCAAAGGCATAGTGTTCTACAGAGCTCTTCCATGGAAAACAAGCAATTTAGATCCTAAAACCTTTGCTCTTGCTCTGCAGACGAGGAATACACCAACTGGTACAAAATATACTTCACTTGTGGAAAAGGGGCAAGAAAGTGTCTGCAGCAGCTTCTCTGCTTGCTGCAAACACAGACAACCAACAGGACTTTGTGTCTTGAGAAAACCAACACAGCAACAGCAAAGCATAGTGTTCTACATAGCTCTTCCATGGGAAAACAAGCAATTTAGATCCTAAAACCTTTGCTCTTGCTCTGCAGACGAGGAATACACCAACTGGTACAAAATATACTTCACTTGTGGAAAAGGGGCAAGAAAGTGTCTGCAGCAGCTTCTCTGCTTGCTGCAAACACAGACAACCAACAGGACTTGTGTCTTGAGAAAACCAACACAGTAACAGCAAAGCATAGTGTTCTACACTAGCTCTTCCATGGAAAACAAGCAATTTAGATTATAAAAACCTTTGCTCTTGCTCTGCAGAGGAGGAACACACCAACTGGCACAAAATATACTTCACTTGTGGAAAAGGGGCAAGAGAAAGTGTCTGCAGCAGCTTCTCTGCTTGCTGAAAACACAGGGAACAAACAGGGCTTGTGTCTTTAAAAAAACCAACACAGCAACAGCAAAGCATAGTGTTCTACAGAGCTCTTCCATGGAAAACAAGCAATTTAGATCCTAAAACCTTTGCTCTTGCTCTGCAGACGAGGAATACACCAACTGGTACAAAATATACTTCACTAGTGGAAAAGGGGGCAAGAAAAGTGTCTTGCAGCAGCTTCTCTGCTTGCTGAAAACACAGAGAACAAACAGGGCTTGTGTCTTGAGAAAACCAACACAGCAACAGCAAAGCATAGTGTTCTTAATAGCTCTTCCATGGAAAACAAGCAATTTAGATCCTAAAACCTTTGCTCTTGCTCTGCAGACGAGGAATACACCAACTGGTACAACAATATATACTTCACTAGTTGGAAAAGGGGCAAGAAAGTGTCTGCAGCAGCTTCTCTGCTTGCTGAAAACACAGAGAACAAACAGGGCTTGTGTACTTGAGAAAAACCAACACAGCAACAGCAAAGCATAGTGTTCTTAATAGCTCTTCCATGGAAAACAAGCAATTTAGATCCTAAAACCTTTGCTCTTGCTCTGCAGACGAGGAATACACCAACTGGTACAAAATATACTTCACTAGTGGAAAAGGAGCAAGAAAGTGTCTGCAGCAGCTTCTCTGCTTGCTGCAAACACAGACAACCAACAGGACTTGTGTCTTGAGAAAACCAACACAGTAACAGCAAAGCACAGTGTTTCTACATATCTCTTCCAAGGAAATCAAGCAATTTAGGTCCTAAAACCTTTGCTCCTGCTCTCCAGACGAGGAATACACCAACTGGTACAAAATATACGTCAGTAGTGGAGAAAGCAGGTACGTGTCTTCAAGAGCTTCTCTGCTCGCTGCAAGTACAGAGAACAAACAGGGTTTGTTTCTTGAGAAAACCGACACAGCAACAGCAAAGCATAGTGTTCTACAGAGCTCTTCCATGGAAATCAAGTAATTTAGGTCCTAACATATTTGCTCTTGCTCTGCAGACGAGGAATACACCAACTGGTAGAAAATATACTTCACTTGTGGAAAAGGGGCAAGAAAGTGTCTGCAGCAGCTTCTCTGCTTGCTGCAAACACAGACAACCAACAGGACTTGTGTCTTGAGAAAACCAACACAGCAACAGCAAAGCATAGTGTTCTACATAGCTCTTCCATGGAAAACAAGCAATTTAGATCCTAAAACCTTTGCTCTTGCTCTGCAGACGAGGAATACACCAACTGGTACAAAATATACTTCACTTGTGGAAAAGGGGCAAGAAAGTGTCTGCAGCAGCTTCTCTGCTTGCTGCAAACACAGACAACCAACAGGACTTGTGTCTTGAGAAAACCAACACAGCAACAGCAAAGCATAGTGTTCTACATAGCTCTTCCATGGAAAACAAGCAATTTAGATCCTAAAACCTTTGCTCTTGCTCTGCAGAGGAGGAACACACCAACTTGTAGAAAATATACTTCACTTGTGGAAAAGGGGCAAGAAAGTGTCTGCAGCAGCTTCTCTGCTTGCTGAAAACACAGAGAACAAACAGGGCTTGTGTCTTGAGAAAACCAACACAGCAACCGAAAACCATAGTGTTCTACATAGCTCTTCCATGGAAAACAAGCAATTTAGATCCTAAAACCTTTGCTCTTGCTCTGCAGACGAGGAATACACCAACTGGTACAAAATATACTTCACTTGTGGAAAAGGGGCAAGAAAGTGTCTGCAGCAGCTTCTCTGCTTGCTGCAAACACAGACAACCAACAGGACTTGTGTCTTGAGAAAACCAACACAGTAACAGCAAAGCACAGTGTTCTACATATCTCTTCCAAGGAAATCAAGCAATTTAGGTCCTAAAACCTTTGCTCCTGCTCTCCAGACGAGGAATACACCAACTGGTACAAAATATACGTCAGTAGTGGAGAAAGCAGGTACGTGTCTTCAAGAGCTTCTCTGCTCGCTGCAAGTACAGAGAACAAACAGGGTTTGTTTCTTGAGAAAACCGACACAGCAACAGCAAAGCATAGTGTTCTACATAGCTCTTCCATGGAAATCAAGTAATTTAGGTCCTAACATATTTGCTCTTGCTCTGCAGACGAGGAATACACCAACTGGTACAAAATATACGTCAGTAGTGGAGAAAGCAGGTACGTGTCTTCAAGAGCTTCTCTGCTCGCTGCAAGTACAGAGAACAAACAGGGTTTGTTTCTTGAGAAAACCGACACAGCAACAGCAAAGCATAGTGTTCTACAGAGCTCTTCCATGGAAAACAAGCAATTTAGATCCTAAAACCTTTGCTCTTGCTCTGCAGACGAGGAATACACCAACTGGTACAAAATATACTTCACTTGTGGAAAAGGGGCAAGAAAGTGTCTGCAGCAGCTTCTCTGCTTGCTGCAAACACAGACAACCAACAGGACTTGTGTCTTGAGAAAACCAACACAGCAACAGCAAAGCATAGTGTTCTACATAGCTCTTCCATGGAAAACAAGCAATTTAGATCCTAAAACCTTTGATCTTGCTCTGCAGACGAGGAATACACCAACTGGTAGAAAATATACTTCACTTGTGGAAAAGGGGCAAGAAAGTGTCTGCAGCAGCTTCTCTGCTTGCTGCAAACACAGACAACCAACAGGACTTGTGTCTTGAGAAAACCAACACAGCAACAGCAAAGCATAGTGTTCTACATAGCTCTTCCATGGAAAACAAGCAATTTAGATCCTAAAACCTTTGCTCTTGCTCTGCAGAGGAGGAACACACCAACTGGCACAAAATATACTTCACTTGTGGAAAAGGGGCAAGAAAGTGTCTGCAGCAGCTTCTCTGCTTGCTAAAAACACAGGGAACAAACAGGGCTTGTGTCTTTAGAAAACCAACACAGCAACAGCAAAGCATAGTGTTCTACAGAGCTCTTCCATGGAAAACAAGCAATTTAGATCCTAAAACCTTTGCTCTTGCTCTGCAGACGAGGAATACACCAACTGGAACAAAATATACTTCACTAGTGGAAAAGGGGCAAGAAAGTGTCTGCAGCAGCTTCTCTGCTTGCTGCAAACACAGAGAACAAACAGGGCTTGTGTCTTGAGAAAACAAACACAGCAACCGAAAACCATAGTGTTCTACAGAGCTCTTCCATGGAAATTAAGCAGTTTAGGTCCTAACACCTTTGCTCTTGCTCTGCAGACGAGGAATACACCAACTGGTACAAAATATACTTCACTAGTGGAAAAGGGGCAAGAAAGTGTCTGCAGCAGCTTCTCTGCTTGCTGCAAACACAGACAACCAACAGGACTTGTGTCTTGAAAAAACCAACACAGTAACAGCAAAGCACAGTGTTCTACATATCTCTTCCAAGGAAATCAAGCAATTTAGGTCCTAAAACCTTTGCTCCTGCTCTCCAGACGAGGAATACACCAACTGGTACAAAATATACGTCAGTAGTGGAGAAAGCAGGTACGTGTCTTCAAGAGCTTCTCTGCTCGCTGCAAGTACAGAGAACAAACAGGGTTTGTTTCTTGAGAAAACCGACACAGCAACAGCAAAGCATAGTGTTCTACAGAGCTCTTCCATGGAAAACAAGCAATTTAGATCCTAAAACCTTTGCTCTTGCTCTGCAGAGGAGGAATACACCAACTGGTACAAAATATACTTCACTTGTGGAAAAGGGGCAAGAAAGTGTCTGCAGCAGCTTCTCTGCTTGCTGCAAACACAGACAACCAACAGGACTTGTGTCTTGAGAAAACCAACACAGCAACAGCAAAGCATAGTGTTCTACATAGCTCTTCCATGGAAAACAAGCAATTTAGATCCTAAAACCTTTGCTCTTGCTCTGCAGACGAGGAATACACCAACTGTAGAAAATATACTTCACTTGTGGAAAAGGGGGCAAGAAAGTGTCTGCAGCAGCTTCTCTGCTTGCTGCAAACACAGACAACCAACAGGACTTGTGTCTTGAGAAAACCAACACAGCAACAGCAAAGCATAGTGTTCTACATAGCTCTTCCATGGAAAACAAGCAATTTAGATCCTAAAACCTTTGCTCTTGCTCTGCAGAGGAGGAACACACCAACTGCACAAAATATACTTCACTTGTGGAAAAGGGGCAAGAAAGTGTCTGCAGCAGCTTCTCTGCTTGCTGAAAACACAGGAACAAACAGGGCTTGTGTCTTTAGAAAACCAACACAGCAACAGCAAAGCATAGTGTTCTACATAGCTCTTCCATGGAAAACAAGCAATTTAGATCCTAAAACCTTTGCTCTTGCTCTGCAGAGGAGGAACACACCAACTGGCACAAAATATACTTCACTTGTGGAAAAGGGGCAAGAAAGTGTCTGCAGCAGCTTCTCTGCTTGCTGCAAACACAGACAACCAACAGGACTTGTGTCTTGAGAAAACCAACACAGCAACAGCAAAGCATAGTGTTCTACATAGCTCTTCCATGGAAAACAAGCAATTTAGATCCTAAAACCTTTGCTCTTGCTCTGCAGAGGAGGAACACACCAACTGGCACAAAATATACTTCACTTGTGGAAAAGGGGCAAGAAAGTGTCTGCAGCAGCTTCTCTGCTTGCTGCAAACACAGACAACCAACAGGACTTGTGTCTTGAGAAAACCAACACAGTAACAGCAAAGCATAGTGTTCTACATAGCTCTTCCATGGAAAACAAGCAATTTAGATCCTAAAACCTTTGCTCTTGCTCTGCAGAGGAGGAACACACCAACTGGCACAAAATATACTTCACTTGTGGAAAAGGGGCAAGAAAGTGTCTGCAGCAGCTTCTCTGCTTGCTGAAAACACAGGGAACAAACAGGGCTTGTGTCTTTAGAAAACCAACACAGCAACAGCAAAGCATAGTGTTCTACAGAGCTCTTCCATGGAAAACAAGCAATTTAGATCCCTAAAACCTTTGCACTTGCTCTGCAGACGAGGAATACACCAACTGGTACAAAATATACTTCACTAGTGGAAAAGGGGCAAGAAAGTGTCTGCAGCAGCTTCTCTGCTTGCTGAAAACACAGAGAAACAAACAGGGCTTGTGTCTTGAGAAAACCAACACAGCAACAGCAAAGCATAGTGTTCTACATAGCTCTTCCATGGAAAACAAGCAATTTAGATCCTAAAACCTTTGCTCTTGCTCTGCAGACGAGGAATACACCAACTGGTACAAAATATACTTCACTAGTGGAAAAGGAGCAAGAAAGTGTCTGCAGCAGCTTCTCTGCTTGCTGCAAACACAGACAACCAACAGGACTTGTGTCTTGAGAAAACCAACACAGTAACAGCAAAGCACAGTGTTCTACATATCTCTTCCAAGGAAATCAAGCAATTTAGGTCCTAAAACCATTGCTCCTGCTCTCCAGACGAGGAATACACCAACTGGTACAAAATATACGTCAGTAGTGGAGAAAGCAGGTACGTGTCTTCAAGAGCTTCTCTGCTCGCTGCAAGTACAGAGAACAAACAGGGTTTGTTTCTTGAGAAAACCGACACAGCAACAGCAAAGCATAGTGTTCTACAGAGCTCTTCCATGGAAAACAAGCAATTTAGATCCTAACATATTTGCTCTTGCTCTGCAGACGAGGAATACACCAACTGGTACAAAATATACTTCACTTGTGGAAAAGGGGCAAGAAAGTGTCTGCAGCAGCTTCTCTGCTTGCTGCAAACACAGACAACCAACAGGACTTGTGTCTTGAGAAAACCAACACAGCAACAGCAAAGCATAGTGTTCTACATAGCTCTTCCATGGAAAACAAGCAATTTAGATCCTAAAACCTTTGCTCTTGCTCTGCAGACGAGGAATACACCAACTGGTACAAAATATACTTCACTTGTGGAAAAGGGGCAAGAAAGTGTCTGCAGCAGCTTCTCTGCTTGCTGCAAACACAGACAACCAACAGGACTTGTGTCTTGAGAAAACCAACACAGCAACAGCAAAGCATAGTGTTCTACAGAGCTCTTCCATGGAAAACAAGCAATTTAGATCCTAAAACCTTTGCTCTTGCTCTGCAGAGGAGGAACACACCAACTGGCACAAAATATACTTCACTTGTGGAAAAGGGGCAAGAAAGTGTCTGCAGCAGCTTCTCTGCTTGCTGAAAACACAGGGAACAAACAGGGCTTGTGTCTTTAGAAAACCAACACAGCAACAGCAAAGCATAGTGTTCTACAGAGCTCTTCCATGGAAAACAAGCAATTTAGATCCTAAAACCTTTGCACTTGCTCTGCAGACGAGGAATACACCAACTGGTACAAAATATACTTCACTTGTGGAAAAAAGGCAAGAAACTGTCTGCAGCAGCTTCTCTGCTTGCTGCAAACACAGACAACCAACAGGACTTGTGTCTTGAAAAAACCAACACAGTAACAGCAAAGCACAGTGTTCTACATATCTCTTCCAAGGAAATCAAACAATTTAGGTCCTAAAACCTTTGCTCCTGCTCTCCAGACGAGGAATACACCAACTGGTACAAAATATACGTCAGTAGTGGAGAAAGCAGGTACGTGTCTTCAAGAGCTTCTCTGCTCGCTGCAAGTACAGAGAACAAACAGGGTTTGTTTCTTGAGAAAACCGACACAGCAACAGCAAAGCATAGTGTTCTACAGAGCTCTTCCATGGAAAACAAGCAATTTAGATCCTAAAACCTTTGCTCTTGCTCTGCAGACGAGGAATACACCAACTGGTACAAAATATACTTCACTTGTGGAAAAGGGGCAAGAAAGTGTCTGCAGCAGCTTCTCTGCTTGCTGCAAACACAGACAACCAACAGGACTTGTGTCTTGAGAAAACCAACACAGCAACAGCAAAGCATAGTGTTCTACATAGCTCTTCCATGGAAAACAAGCAATTTAGATCCTAAAACCTTTGCTCTTGCTCTGCAGAGGAGGAACACACACACTGGCACAAAATATACTTCACTTGTGGAAAAGGGGCAAGAAAGTGTCTGCAGCAGCTTCTCTGCTCGCTGCAAGTACAGAGAACAAACAGGGTTTGTTTCTTGAGAAAACCGACACAGCAACAGCAAAGCATAGTGTTCTACAGAGCTCTTCCATGGAAAACAAGCAATTTAGATCCTAAAACCTTTGCTCTTGCTCTGCAGACGAGGAATACACCAACTGGTACAAAATATACTTCACTTGTGGAAAAGGGGCAAGAAAGTGTCTGCAGCAGCTTCTCTGCTTGCTGCAAACACAGACAACCAACAGGACTTGTGTCTTGAGAAAACCAACACAGCAACAGCAAAGCATAGTGTTCTACATAGCTCTTCCATGGAAAACAAGCAATTTAGATCCTAAAACCTTTGATCTTGCTCTGCAGACGAGGAATACACCAACTGGTACAAAATATACTTCACTTGTGGAAAAGGGGCAAGAAAGTGTCTGCAGCAGCTTCTCTGCTTGCTGCAAACACAGACAACCAACAGGACTTGTGTCTTGAGAAAACCAACACAGTAACAGCAAAGCACAGTGTTCTACATATCTCTTCCAAGGAAATCAAGCAATTTAGGTCCTAAAACCTTTGCTCCTGCTCTCCAGACGAGGAATACACCAACTGGTACAAAATATACGTCAGTAGTGGAGAAAGCAGGTACGTGTCTTCAAGAGCTTCTCTGCTCGCTGCAAGTACAGAGAACAAACAGGGTTTGTTTCTTGAGAAAACCGACACAGCAACAGCAAAGCATAGTGTTCTACAGAGCTCTTCCATGGAAATCAAGTAATTTAGGTCCTAACATATTTGCTCTTGCTCTGCAGACGAGGAATACACCAACTGGTACAAAATATACTTCACTTGTGGAAAAGGGGCAAGAAAGTGTCTGCAGCAGCTTCTCTGCTTGCTGCAAACACAGACAACCAACAGGACTTGTGTCTTGAGAAAACCAACACAGCAACAGCAAAGCATAGTGTTCTACATAGCTCTTCCATGGAAAACAAGCAATTTAGATCCTAAAACCTTTGCTCTTGCTCTGCAGAGGAGGAACACACCAACTGGCACAAAATATACTTCACTTGTGGAAAAGGGGCAAGAAAGTGTCTGCAGCAGCTTCTCTGCTTGCTGAAAACACAGGGAACAAACAGGGCTTGTGTCTTTAGAAAACCAACACAGCAACAGCAAAGCATAGTGTTCTACAGAGCTCTTCCATGGAAAACAAGCAATTTAGATCCTAAAACCTTTGCACTTGCTCTGCAGACGAGGAATACACCAACTGGTACAAAATATACTTCACTAGTGGAAAAGGGGCAAGAAAGTGTCTGCAGCAGCTTCTCTGCTTGCTGCAAACACAGAGAACAAACAGGGCTTGTGTCTTGAGAAAACAAACACAGCAACCGAAAACCATAGTGTTCTACAGAGCTCTTCCATGGAAATTAAGCAGTTTAGGTCCTAACACCTTTGCTCTTGCTCTGCAGACGAGGAATACACCAACTGGTACAAAATATACTTCACTTGTGGAAAAAAGGCAAGAAACTGTCTGCAGCAGCTTCTCTGCTTGCTGCAAACACAGACAACCAACAGGACTTGTGTCTTGAAAAAACCAACACAGTAACAGCAAAGCACAGTGTTCTACATATCTCTTCCAAGGAAATCAAGCAATTTAGGTCCTAAAACCTTTGCTCCTGCTCTCCAGACGAGGAATACACCAACTGGTACAAAATATACGTCAGTAGTGGAGAAAGCAGGTACGTGTCTTCAAGAGCTTCTCTGCTCGCTGCAAGTACAGAGAACAAACAGGGTTTGTTTCTTGAGAAAACCGACACAGCAACAGCAAAGCATAGTGTTCTACAGAGCTCTTCCATGGAAAACAAGCAATTTAGATCCTAAAACCTTTGCTCTTGCTCTGCAGACGAGGAATACACCAACTGGTAGAAAATATACTTCACTTGTGGAAAAGGGGCAAGAAAGTGTCTGCAGCAGCTTCTCTGCTTGCTGCAAACACAGACAACCAACAGGACTTGTGTCTTGAGAAAACCAACACAGCAACAGCAAAGCATAGTGTTCTACATAGCTCTTCCATGGAAAACAAGCAATTTAGATCCTAAAACCTTTGCTCTTGCTCTGCAGACGAGGAATACACCAACTGGTACAAAATATACTTCACTTGTGGAAAAGGGGCAAGAAAGTGTCTGCAGCAGCTTCTCTGCTTGCTGCAAACACAGACAACCAACAGGACTTGTGTCTTGAGAAAACCAACACAGCAACAGCAAAGCATAGTGTTCTACAGAGCTCTTCCATGGAAAACAAGCAATTTAGATCCTAAAACCTTTGCTCTTGCTCTGCAGAGGAGGAACACACCAACTGGCACAAAATATACTTCACTTGTGGAAAAGGGGCAAGAAAGTGTCTGCAGCAGCTTCTCTGCTTGCTGAAAACACAGAGAACAAACAGGGCTTGTGTCTTTAGAAAACCAACACAGCAACAGCAAAGCATAGTGTTCTACATAGCTCTTCCATGGAAAACAAGCAATTTAGATCCTAAAACCTTTGCACTTGCTCTGCAGACGAGGAATACACCAACTGGTACAAAATATACTTCACTTGTGGAAAAAAGGCAAGAAACTGTCTGCAGCAGCTTCTCTGCTTGCTGCAAACACAGACAACCAACAGGACTTGTGTCTTGAAAAAACCAACACAGTAACAGCAAAGCACAGTGTTCTACATATCTCTTCCAAGGAAATCAAACAATTTAGGTCCTAAAACCTTTGCTCCTGCTCTCCAGACGAGGAATACACCAACTGGTACAAAATATACGTCAGTAGTGGAGAAAGCAGGTACGTGTCTTCAAGAGCTTCTCTGCTCGCTGCAAGTACAGAGAACAAACAGGGTTTGTTTCTTGAGAAAACCGACACAGCAACAGCAAAGCATAGTGTTCTACAGAGCTCTTCCATGGAAAACAAGCAATTTAGATCCTAAAACCTTTGCTCTTGCTCTGCAGACGAGGAATACACCAACTGGTACAAAATATACTTCACTTGTGGAAAAGGGGCAAGAAAGTGTCTGCAGCAGCTTCTCTGCTTGCTGCAAACACAGACAACCAACAGGACTTGTGTCTTGAGAAAACCAACACAGCAACAGCAAAGCATAGTGTTCTACATAGCTCTTCCATGGAAAACAAGCAATTTAGATCCTAAAACCTTTGCTCTTGCTCTGCAGAGGAGGAACACACCAACTGGCACAAAATATACTTCACTTGTGGAAAAGGGGCAAGAAAGTGTCTGCAGCAGCTTCTCTGCTCGCTGCAAGTACAGAGAACAAACAGGGTTTGTTTCTTGAGAAAACCGACACAGCAACAGCAAAGCATAGTGTTCTACAGAGCTCTTCCATGGAAAACAAGCAATTTAGATCCTAAAACCTTTGCTCTTGCTCTGCAGACGAGGAATACACCAACTGGTACAAAATATACTTCACTTGTGGAAAAGGGGCAAGAAAGTGTCTGCAGCAGCTTCTCTGCTTGCTGCAAACACAGACAACCAACAGGACTTGTGTCTTGAGAAAACCAACACAGCAACAGCAAAGCATAGTGTTCTACATAGCTCTTCCATGGAAAACAAGCAATTTAGATCCTAAAACCTTTGATCTTGCTCTGCAGACGAGGAATACACCAACTGGTACAAAATATACTTCACTAGTGGAAAAGGGGCAAGAAAGTGTCTGCAGCAGCTTCTCTGCTTGCTGCAAACACAGACAACCAACAGGACTTGTGTCTTGAGAAAACCAACACAGCAACAGCAAAGCATAGTGTTCTACATAGCTCTTCCATGGAAAACAAGCAATTTAGATCCTAAAACCTTTGCTCTTGCTCTGCAGAGGAGGAACACACCAACTGGCACAAAATATACTTCACTTGTGGAAAAGGGGCAAGAAAGTGTCTGCAGCAGCTTCTCTGCTTGCTGAAAACACAGGGAACAAACAGGGCTTGTGTCTTTAGAAAACCAACACAGCAACAGCAAAGCATAGTGTTCTACATAGCTCTTCCATGGAAAACAAGCAATTTAGATCCTAAAACCTTTGCTCTTGCTCTGCAGAGGAGGAACACACCAACTGGCACAAAATATACTTCACTTGTGGAAAAGGGGCAAGAAAGTGTCTGCAGCAGCTTCTCTGCTTGCTGAAAACACAGAGAACAAACAGGGCTTGTGTCTTGAGAAAACCAACACAGCAACAGCAAAGCATAGTGTTCTACATAACTCTTCCATGGAAAACAAGCAATTTAGATCCTAAAACCTTTGCTCTTGCTCTGCAGAGGAGGAACACACCAACTGGCACAAAATATACTTCACTTGTGGAAAAGGGGCAAGAAAGTGTCTGCAGCAGCTTCTCTGCTTGCTGAAAACACAGGGAACAAACAGGGCTTGTGTCTTTAGAAAACCAACACAGCAACAGCAAAGCACAGTGTTCTACAGAGCTCTTCCATGGAAAACAAGCAATTTAGATCCTAAAACCTTTGCACTTGCTCTGCAGACGAGGAATACACCAACTGGTACAAAATATACTTCACTAGTGGAAAAGGGGCAAGAAAGTGTCTGCAGCAGCTTCTCTGCTTGCTGAAAACACAGAGAACAAACAGGGCTTGTGTCTTGAGAAAACCAACACAGCAACAGCAAAGCATAGTGTTCTTAATAGCTCTTCCATGGAAAACAAGCAATTTAGATCCTAAAACCTTTGCTCTTGCTCTGCAGACGAGGAATACACCAACTGGTACAAAATATACTTCACTAGTGGAAAAGGAGCAAGAAAGTGTCTGCAGCAGCTTCTCTGCTTGCTGCAAACACAGACAACCAACAGGACTTGTGTCTTGAGAAAACCAACACAGTAACAGCAAAGCACAGTGTTCTACATATCTCTTCCAAGGAAATCAAGCAATTTAGGTCCTAAAACCTTTGCTCCTGCTCTCCAGACGAGGAATACACCAACTGGTACAAAATATACGTCAGTAGTGGAGAAAGCAGGTACGTGTCTTCAAGAGCTTCTCTGCTCGCTGCAAGTACAGAGAACAAACAGGGTTTGTTTCTTGAGAAAACCGACACAGCAACAGCAAAGCATAGTGTTCTACAGAGCTCTTCCATGGAAATCAAGTAATTTAGGTCCTAACATATTTGCTCTTGCTCTGCAGACGAGGAATACACCAACTGGTACAAAATATACTTCACTTGTGGAAAAGGGGCAAGAAAGTGTCTGCAGCAGCTTCTCTGCTTGCTGCAAACACAGACAACCAACAGGACTTGTGTCTTGAGAAAACCAACACAGCAACAGCAAAGCATAGTGTTCTACATAGCTCTTCCATGGAAAACAAGCAATTTAGATCCTAAAACCTTTGCTCTTGCTCTGCAGACGAGGAATACACCAACTGGTAGAAAATATACTTCACTTGTGGAAAAGGGGCAAGAAAGTGTCTGCAGCAGCTTCTCTGCTTGCTGCAAACACAGACAACCAACAGGACTTGTGTCTTGAGAAAACCAACACAGCAACAGCAAAGCATAGTGTTCTACATAGCTCTTCCATGGAAAACAAGCAATTTAGATCCTAAAACCTTTGCTCTTGCTCTGCAGACGAGGAATACACCAACTGGTACAAAATATACTTCACTTGTGGAAAAGGGGCAAGAAAGTGTCTGCAGCAGCTTCTCTGCTTGCTGCAAACACAGACAACCAACAGGACTTGTGTCTTGAGAAAACCAACACAGCAACAGCAAAGCATAGTGTTCTACAGAGCTCTTCCATGGAAAACAAGCAATTTAGATCCTAAAACCTTTGCTCTTGCTCTGCAGAGGAGGAACACACCAACTGGCACAAAATATACTTCACTTGTGGAAAAGGGGCAAGAAAGTGTCTGCAGCAGCTTCTCTGCTTGCTGAAAACACAGAGAACAAACAGGGCTTGTGTCTTTAGAAAACCAACACAGCAACAGCAAAGCATAGTGTTCTACATAGCTCTTCCATGGAAAACAAGCAATTTAGATCCTAAAACCTTTGCACTTGCTCTGCAGACGAGGAATACACCAACTGGTACAAAATATACTTCACTTGTGGAAAAAAGGCAAGAAACTGTCTGCAGCAGCTTCTCTGCTTGCTGCAAACACAGACAACCAACAGGACTTGTGTCTTGAAAAAACCAACACAGTAACAGCAAAGCACAGTGTTCTACATATCTCTTCCAAGGAAATCAAACAATTTAGGTCCTAAAACCTTTGCTCCTGCTCTCCAGACGAGGAATACACCAACTGGTACAAAATATACGTCAGTAGTGGAGAAAGCAGGTACGTGTCTTCAAGAGCTTCTCTGCTCGCTGCAAGTACAGAGAACAAACAGGGTTTGTTTCTTGAGAAAACCGACACAGCAACAGCAAAGCATAGTGTTCTACAGAGCTCTTCCATGGAAAACAAGCAATTTAGATCCTAAAACCTTTGCTCTTGCTCTGCAGACGAGGAATACACCAACTGGTACAAAATATACTTCACTTGTGGAAAAGGGGCAAGAAAGTGTCTGCAGCAGCTTCTCTGCTTGCTGCAAACACAGACAACCAACAGGACTTGTGTCTTGAGAAAACCAACACAGCAACAGCAAAGCATAGTGTTCTACATAGCTCTTCCATGGAAAACAAGCAATTTAGATCCTAAAACCTTTGCTCTTGCTCTGCAGAGGAGGAACACACCAACTGGCACAAAATATACTTCACTTGTGGAAAAGGGGCAAGAAAGTGTCTGCAGCAGCTTCTCTGCTCGCTGCAAGTACAGAGAACAAACAGGGTTTGTTTCTTGAGAAAACCGACACAGCAACAGCAAAGCATAGTGTTCTACAGAGCTCTTCCATGGAAAACAAGCAATTTAGATCCTAAAACCTTTGCTCTTGCTCTGCAGACGAGGAATACACCAACTGGTACAAAATATACTTCACTTGTGGAAAAGGGGCAAGAAAGTGTCTGCAGCAGCTTCTCTGCTTGCTGCAAACACAGACAACCAACAGGACTTGTGTCTTGAGAAAACCAACACAGCAACAGCAAAGCATAGTGTTCTACATAGCTCTTCCATGGAAAACAAGCAATTTAGATCCTAAAACCTTTGATCTTGCTCTGCAGACGAGGAATACACCAACTGGTACAAAATATACTTCACTAGTGGAAAAGGGGCAAGAAAGTGTCTGCAGCAGCTTCTCTGCTTGCTGCAAACACAGACAACCAACAGGACTTGTGTCTTGAGAAAACCAACACAGCAACAGCAAAGCATAGTGTTCTACATAGCTCTTCCATGGAAAACAAGCAATTTAGATCCTAAAACCTTTGCTCTTGCTCTGCAGAGGAGGAACACACCAACTGGCACAAAATATACTTCACTTGTGGAAAAGGGGCAAGAAAGTGTCTGCAGCAGCTTCTCTGCTTGCTGAAAACACAGGGAACAAACAGGGCTTGTGTCTTTAGAAAACCAACACAGCAACAGCAAAGCATAGTGTTCTACATAGCTCTTCCATGGAAAACAAGCAATTTAGATCCTAAAACCTTTGCTCTTGCTCTGCAGAGGAGGAACACACCAACTGGCACAAAATATACTTCACTTGTGGAAAAGGGGCAAGAAAGTGTCTGCAGCAGCTTCTCTGCTTGCTGAAAACACAGAGAACAAACAGGGCTTGTGTCTTGAGAAAACCAACACAGCAACAGCAAAGCATAGTGTTCTACATAACTCTTCCATGGAAAACAAGCAATTTAGATCCTAAAACCTTTGCTCTTGCTCTGCAGAGGAGGAACACACCAACTGGCACAAAATATACTTCACTTGTGGAAAAGGGGCAAGAAAGTGTCTGCAGCAGCTTCTCTGCTTGCTGAAAACACAGGGAACAAACAGGGCTTGTGTCTTTAGAAAACCAACACAGCAACAGCAAAGCACAGTGTTCTACAGAGCTCTTCCATGGAAAACAAGCAATTTAGATCCTAAAACCTTTGCACTTGCTCTGCAGACGAGGAATACACCAACTGGTACAAAATATACTTCACTAGTGGAAAAGGGGCAAGAAAGTGTCTGCAGCAGCTTCTCTGCTTGCTGAAAACACAGAGAACAAACAGGGCTTGTGTCTTGAGAAAACCAACACAGCAACAGCAAAGCATAGTGTTCTTAATAGCTCTTCCATGGAAAACAAGCAATTTAGATCCTAAAACCTTTGCTCTTGCTCTGCAGACGAGGAATACACCAACTGGTACAAAATATACTTCACTAGTGGAAAAGGAGCAAGAAAGTGTCTGCAGCAGCTTCTCTGCTTGCTGCAAACACAGAAAACCAACAGGACTTGTGTCTTGAGAAAACCAACACAGTAACAGCAAAGCACAGTGTTCTACATATCTCTTCCAAGGAAATCAAGCAATTTAGGTCCTAAAACCTTTGCTCCTGCTCTCCAGACGAGGAATACACCAACTGGTACAAAATATACGTCAGTAGTGGAGAAAGCAGGTACGTGTCTTCAAGAGCTTCTCTGCTCGCTGCAAGTACAGAGAACAAACAGGGTTTGTTTCTTGAGAAAACCGACACAGCAACAGCAAAGCATAGTGTTCTACAGAGCTCTTCCATGGAAATCAAGTAATTTAGGTCCTAACATATTTGCTCTTGCTCTGCAGACGAGGAATACACCAACTGGTACAAAATATACTTCACTTGTGGAAAAGGGGCAAGAAAGTGTCTGCAGCAGCTTCTCTGCTTGCTGCAAACACAGACAACCAACAGGACTTGTGTCTTGAGAAAACCAACACAGCAACAGCAAAGCATAGTGTTCTACATAGCTCTTCCATGGAAAACAAGCAATTTAGATCCTAAAACCTTTGCTCTTGCTCTGCAGACGAGGAATACACCAACTGGTACAAAATATACTTCACTTGTGGAAAAGGGGCAAGAAAGTGTCTGCAGCAGCTTCTCTGCTTGCTGCAAACACAGACAACCAACAGGACTTGTGTCTTGAGAAAACCAACACAGCAACAGCAAAGCATAGTGTTCTACATAGCTCTTCCATGGAAAACAAGCAATTTAGATCCTAAAACCTTTGCTCTTGCTCTGCAGAGGAGGAACACACCAACTGGCACAAAATATACTTCACTTGTGGAAAAGGGGCAAGAAAGTGTCTGCAGCAGCTTCTCTGCTTGCTGAAAACACAGGGAACAAACAGGGCTTGTGTCTTTAGAAAACCAACACAGCAACAGCAAAGCATAGTGTTCTACATAGCTCTTCCATGGAAAACAAGCAATTTAGATCCTAAAACCTTTGCACTTGCTCTGCAGACGAGGAATACACCAACTGGTACAAAATATACTTCACTTGTGGAAAAAAGGCAAGAAACTGTCTGCAGCAGCTTCTCTGCTTGCTGCAAACACAGACAACCAACAGGACTTGTGTCTTGAAAAAACCAACACAGTAACAGCAAAGCACAGTGTTCTACATATCTCTTCCAAGGAAATCAAACAATTTAGGTCCTAAAACCTTTGCTCCTGCTCTCCAGACGAGGAATACACCAACTGGTACAAAATATACGTCAGTAGTGGAGAAAGCAGGTAGGTGTCTTCAAGAGCTTCTCTGCTCGCTGCAAGTACAGAGAACAAACAGGGTTTGTTTCTTGAGAAAACCGACACAGCAACAGCAAAGCATAGTGTTCTACAGAGCTCTTCCATGGAAAACAAGCAATTTAGATCCTAAAACCTTTGCTCTTGCTCTGCAGACGAGGAATACACCAACTGGTACAAAATATACTTCACTTGTGGAAAAGGGGCAAGAAAGTGTCTGCAGCAGCTTCTCTGCTTGCTGCAAACACAGACAACCAACAGGACTTGTGTCTTGAGAAAACCAACACAGCAACAGCAAAGCATAGTGTTCTACATAGCTCTTCCATGGAAAACAAGCAATTTAGATCCTAAAACCTTTGCTCTTGCTCTGCAGAGGAGGAACACACCAACTGGCACAAAATATACTTCACTTGTGGAAAAGGGGCAAGAAAGTGTCTGCAGCAGCTTCTCTGCTTGCTGAAAACACAGAGAACAAACAGGGCTTGTGTCTTGAGAAAACCAACACAGCAACAGCAAAGCATAGTGTTCTACATAGCTCTTCCATGGAAAACAAGCAATTTAGATCCTAAAACCTTTGCACTTGCTCTGCAGACGAGGAATACACCAACTGGTACAAAATATACTTCACTAGTGGAAAAGGAGCAAGAAAGTGTCTGCAGCAGCTTCTCTGCTTGCTGCAAACACAGACAACCAACAGGACTTGTGTCTTGAGAAAACCAACACAGTAACAGCAAAGCACAGTGTTCTACATATCTCTTCCAAGGAAATCAAGCAATTTAGGTCCTAAAACCTTTGCTCCTGCTCTCCAGACGAGGAATACACCAACTGGTACAAAATATACGTCAGTAGTGGAGAAAGCAGGTACGTGTCTTCAAGAGCTTCTCTGCTCGCTGCAAGTACAGAGAACAAACAGGGTTTGTTTCTTGAGAAAACCGACACAGCAACAGCAAAGCATAGTGTTCTACAGAGCTCTTCCATGGAAATCAAGTAATTTAGGTCCTAACATATTTGCTCTTGCTCTGCAGACGAGGAATACACCAACTGGTACAAAATATACTTCACTTGTGGAAAAGGGGCAAGAAAGTGTCTGCAGCAGCTTCTCTGCTTGCTGCAAACACAGACAACCAACAGGACTTGTGTCTTGAGAAAACCAACACAGCAACAGCAAAGCATAGTGTTCTACATAGCTCTTCCATGGAAAACAAGCAATTTAGATCCTAAAACCTTTGCTCTTGCTCTGCAGACGAGGAATACACCAACTGGTAGAAAATATACTTCACTTGTGGAAAAGGGGCAAGAAAGTGTCTGCAGCAGCTTCTCTGCGTGCTGCAAACACAGACAACCAACAGGACTTGTGTCTTGAGAAAACCAACACAGCAACAGCAAAGCATAGTGTTCTACATAGCTCTTCCATGGAAAACAAGCAATTTAGATCCTAAAACCTTTGCTCTTGCTCTGCAGAGGAGGAACACACCAACTGGCACAAAATATACTTCACTTGTGGAAAAGGGGCAAGAAAGTGTCTGCAGCAGCTTCTCTGCTTGCTGAAAACACAGGGAACAAACAGGGCTTGTGTCTTTAGAAAACCAACACAGCAACAGCAAAGCATAGTGTTCTACAGAGCTCTTCCATGGAAAACAAGCAATTTAGATCCTAAAACCTTTGCACTTGCTCTGCAGACGAGGAATACACCAACTGGTACAAAATATACTTCACTAGTGGAAAAGGGGCAAGAAAGTGTCTGCAGCAGCTTCTCTGCTTGCTGCAAACACAGAGAACAAACAGGGCTTGTGTCTTGAGAAAACAAACACAGCAACCGAAAACCATAGTGTTCTACAGAGCTCTTCCATGGAAATTAAGCAGTTTAGGTCCTAACACCTTTGCTCTTGCTCTGCAGACGAGGAATACACCAACTGGTACAAAATATACTTCACTTGTGGAAAAAAGGCAAGAAACTGTCTGCAGCAGCTTCTCTGCTTGCTGCAAACACAGACAACCAACAGGACTTGTGTCTTGAAAAAACCAACACAGTAACAGCAAAGCACAGTGTTCTACATATCTCTTCCAAGGAAATCAAGCAATTTAGGTCCTAAAACCTTTGCTCCTGCTCTCCAGACGAGGAATACACCAACTGGTACAAAATATACGTCAGTAGTGGAGAAAGCAGGTACGTGTCTTCAAGAGCTTCTCTGCTCGCTGCAAGTACAGAGAACAAACAGGGTTTGTTTCTTGAGAAAACCGACACAGCAACAGCAAAGCATAGTGTTCTACAGAGCTCTTCCATGGAAAACAAGCAATTTAGATCCTAAAACCTTTGCTCTTGCTCTGCAGACGAGGAATACACCAACTGGTAGAAAATATACTTCACTTGTGGAAAAGGGGCAAGAAAGTGTCTGCAGCAGCTTCTCTGCTTGCTGCAAACACAGACAACCAACAGGACTTGTGTCTTGAGAAAACCAACACAGCAACAGCAAAGCATAGTGTTCTACATAGCTCTTCCATGGAAAACAAGCAATTTAGATCCTAAAACCTTTGCTCTTGCTCTGCAGAGGAGGAACACACCAACTGGCACAAAATATACTTCACTTGTGGAAAAGGGGCAAGAAAGTGTCTGCAGCAGCTTCTCTGCTTGCTGAAAACACAGAGAACAAACAGGGCTTGTGTCTTGAGAAAACCAACACAGCAACAGCAAAGCATAGTGTTCTACAGAGCTCTTCCATGGAAAACAAGCAATTTAGATCCTAAAACCTTTGCACTTGCTCTGCAGACGAGGAATACACCAACTGGTACAAAATATACTTCACTAGTGGAAAAGGGGCAAGAAAGTGTCTGCAGCAGCTTCTCTGCTTGCTGAAAACACAGAGAACAAACAGGGCTTGTGTCTTGAGAAAACCAACACAGCAACAGCAAAGCATAGTGTTCTTAATAGCTCTTCCATGGAAAACAAGCAATTTAGATCCTAAAACCTTTGCTCTTGCTCTGCAGACGAGGAATACACCAACTGGTACAAAATATACTTCACTAGTGGAAAAGGAGCAAGAAAGTGTCTGCAGCAGCTTCTCTGCTTGCTGCAAACACAGACAACCAACAGGACTTGTGTCTTGAGAAAACCAACACAGTAACAGCAAAGCACAGTGTTCTACATATCTCTTCCAAGGAAATCAAGCAATTTAGGTCCTAAAACCTTTGCTCCTGCTCTCCAGACGAGGAATACACCAACTGGTACAAAATATACGTCAGTAGTGGAGAAAGCAGGTACGTGTCTTCAAGAGCTTCTCTGCTCGCTGCAAGTACAGAGAACAAACAGGGTTTGTTTCTTGAGAAAACCGACACAGCAACAGCAAAGCATAGTGTTCTACAGAGCTCTTCCATGGAAATCAAGTAATTTAGGTCCTAACATATTTGCTCTTGCTCTGCAGACGAGGAATACACCAACTGGTACAAAATATACTTCACTTGTGGAAAAGGGGCAAGAAAGTGTCTGCAGCAGCTTCTCTGCTTGCTGCAAACACAGACAACCAACAGGACTTGTGTCTTGAGAAAACCAACACAGCAACAGCAAAGCATAGTGTTCTACATAGCTCTTCCATGGAAAACAAGCAATTTAGATCCTAAAACCTTTGCTCTTGCTCTGCAGACGAGGAATACACCAACTGGTACAAAATATACTTCACTTGTGGAAAAGGGGCAAGAAAGTGTCTGCAGCAGCTTCTCTGCTTGCTGCAAACACAGACAACCAACAGGACTTGTGTCTTGAGAAAACCAACACAGCAACAGCAAAGCATAGTGTTCTACATAGCTCTTCCATGGAAAACAAGCAATTTAGATCCTAAAACCTTTGCTCTTGCTCTGCAGAGGAGGAACACACCAACTGGCACAAAATATACTTCACTTGTGGAAAAGGGGCAAGAAAGTGTCTGCAGCAGCTTCTCTGCTTGCTGAACACACAGGGAACAAACAGGGCTTGTGTCTTTAGAAAACCAACACAGCAACAGCAAAGCATAGTGTTCTACAGAGCTCTTCCATGGAAAACAAGCAATTTAGATCCTAAAACCTTTGCACTTGCTCTGCAGACGAGGAACACACCAACTGGTACAAAATATACTTCACTTGTGGAAAAGGGGCAAGAAAGTGTCTGCAGCAGCTTCTCTGCTTGCTGCAAACACAGAGAACAAACAGGGCTTGTGTCTTGAGAAAACAAACACAGCAACCGAAAACCATAGTGTTCTACAGAGCTCTTCCATGGAATTTAAGCAGTTTAGGTCCTAACACCTTTGCTCTTGCTCTGCAGACGAGGAATACACCAACTGGTACAAAATATACTTCACTTGTGGAAAAAAGGCAAGAAACTGTCTGCAGCAGCTTCTCTGCTTGCTGCAAACACAGACAACCAACAGGACTTGTGTCTTGAAAAAACCAACACAGTAACAGCAAAGCACAGTGTTCTTAATAGCTCTTCCATGGAAAACAAGCAATTTAGATCCTAAAACCTTTGCTCTTGCTCTGCAGACGAGGAATACACCAACTGGTACAAAATATACTTCACTAGTGGAAAAGGAGCAAGAAAGTGTCTGCAGCAGCTTCTCTGCTTGCTGCAAACACAGACAACCAACAGGACTTGTGTCTTGAGAAAACCAACACAGTAACAGCAAAGCACAGTGTTCTACATATCTCTTCCAAGGAAATCAAGCAATTTAGGTCCTAAAACCTTTGCTCCTGCTCTCCAGACGAGGAATACACCAACTGGTACAAAATATACGTCAGTAGTGGAGAAAGCAGGTACGTGTCTTCAAGAGCTTCTCTGCTCGCTGCAAGTACAGAGAACAAACAGGGTTTGTTTCTTGAGAAAACCGACACAGCAACAGCAAAGCATAGTGTTCTACAGAGCTCTTCCATGGAAATCAAGTAATTTAGGTCCTAACATATTTGCTCTTGCTCTGCAGACGAGGAATACACCAACTGGTACAAAATATACTTCACTTGTGGAAAAGGGGCAAGAAAGTGTCTGCAGCAGCTTCTCTGCTTGCTGCAAACACAGACAACCAACAGGACTTGTGTCTTGAGAAAACCAACACAGCAACAGCAAAGCATAGTGTTCTACATAGCTCTTCCATGGAAAACAAGCAATTTAGATCCTAAAACCTTTGCTCTTGCTCTGCAGAGGAGGAACACACCAACTGGCACAAAATATACTTCACTTGTGGAAAAGGGGCAAGAAAGTGTCTGCAGCAGCTTCTCTGCTTGCTGAAAACACAGAGAACAAACAGGGCTTGTGTCTTGAGAAAACCAACACAGCAACAGCAAAGCATAGTGTTCTACATAGCTCTTCCATGGAAAACAAGCAATTTAGATCCTAAAACCTTTGCACTTGCTCTGCAGACGAGGAATACACCAACTGGTAGAAAATATACTTCACTTGTGGAAAAGGGGCAAGAAAGTGTCTGCAGCAGCTTCTCTGCTTGCTGCAAACACAGACAACCAACAGGACTTGTGTCTTGAGAAAACAAACACAGCAACCGAAAACCATAGTGTTCTACAGAGCTCTTCCATGGAAATTAAGCAGTTTAGGTCCTAACACCTTTGCTCTTGCTCTGCAGACGAGGAATACACCAACTGGTACAAAATATACTTCACTTGTGGAAAAAAGGCAAGAAACTGTCTGCAGCAGCTTCTCTGCTTGCTGCAAACACAGACAACCAACAGGATTTGTGTCTTGAAAAAACCAACACAGTAACAGCAAAGCACAGTGTTCTACATATCTCTTCCAAGGAAATCAAGCAATTTAGGTCCTAAAACCTTTGCTCCTGCTCTCCAGACGAGGAATACACCAACTGGTACAAAATATACGTCAGTAGTGGAGAAAGCAGGTACGTGTCTTCAAGAGCTTCTCTGCTCGCTGCAAGTACAGAGAACAAACAGGGTTTGTTTCTTGAGAAAACCGACACAGCAACAGCAAAGCATAGTGTTCTACAGAGCTCTTCCATGGAAAACAAGCAATTTAGATCCTAAAACCTTTGCTCTTGCTCTGCAGACGAGGAATACACCAACTGGTACAAAATATACTTCACTTGTGGAAAAGGGGCAAGAAAGTGTCTGCAGCAGCTTCTCTGCTTGCTGCAAACACAGACAACCAACAGGACTTGTGTCTTTAGAAAACCAACACAGTAACAGCAAAGCATAGTGTTCTACATAGCTCTTCCATGGAAAACAAGCAATTTAGATCCTAAAACCTTTGCTCTTGCTCTGCAGAGGAGGAACACACCAACTGGCACAAAATATACTTCACTTGTGGAAAAGGGGCAAGAAAGTGTCTGCAGCAGCTTCTCTGCTTGCTGAAAACACAGGGAACAAACAGGGCTTGTGTCTTTAGAAAACCAACACAGCAACAGCAAAGCATAGTGTTCTACAGAGCTCTTCCATGGAAAACAAGCAATTTAGATCCTAAAACCTTTGCACTTGCTCTGCAGACGAGGAATACACCAACTGGTACAAAATATACTTCACTAGTGGAAAAGGGGCAAGAAAGTGTCTGCAGCAGCTTCTCTGCTTGCTGAAAACACAGAGAACAAACAGGGCTTGTGTCTTGAGAAAACCAACACAGCAACAGCAAAGCATAGTGTTCTTAATAGCTCTTCCATGGAAAACAAGCAATTTAGATCCTAAAACCTTTGCTCTTGCTCTGCAGACGAGGAATACACCAACTGGTACAAAATATACTTCACTAGTGGAAAAGGAGCAAGAAAGTGTCTGCAGCAGCTTCTCTGCTTGCTGCAAACACAGACAACCAACAGGACTTGTGTCTTGAGAAAACCAACACAGTAACAGCAAAGCACAGTGTTCTACATATCTCTTCCAAGGAAATCAAGCAATTTAGGTCCTAAAACCTTTGCTCCTGCTCTCCAGACGAGGAATACACCAACTGGTACAAAATATACGTCAGTAGTGGAGAAAGCAGGTACGTGTCTTCAAGAGCTTCTCTGCTCGCTGCAAGTACAGAGAACAAACAGGGTTTGTTTCTTGAGAAAACCGACACAGCAACAGCAAAGCATAGTGTTCTACAGAGCTCTTCCATGGAAATCAAGTAATTTAGGTCCTAACATATTTGCTCTTGCTCTGCAGACGAGGAATACACCAACTGGTACAAAATATACTTCACTTGTGGAAAAGGGGCAAGAAAGTGTCTGCAGCAGCTTCTCTGCTTGCTGCAAACACAGACAACCAACAGGACTTGTGTCTTGAGAAAACCAACACAGCAACAGCAAAGCATAGTGTTCTACATAGCTCTTCCATGGAAAACAAGCAATTTAGATCCTAAAACCTTTGCTCTTGCTCTGCAATCGAGGAATACACCAACTGGTACAAAATATACTTCACTTGTGGAAAAGGGGCAAGAAAGTGTCTGCAGCAGCTTCTCTGCTTGCTGCAAACACAGACAACCAACAGGACTTGTGTCTTGAGAAAACCAACACAGCAACAGCAAAGCATAGTGTTCTACATAGCTCTTCCATGGAAAACAAGCAATTTAGATCCTAAAACCTTTGCTCTTGCTCTGCAGACGAGGAACACACCAACTGGCACAAAATATACTTCACTTGTGGAAAAGGGGCAAGAAAGTGTCTGCAGCAGCTTCTCTGCTTGCTGAAAACACAGGGAACAAACAGGGCTTGTGTCTTTAGAAAACCAACACAGCAACAGCAAAGCATAGTGTTCTACAGAGCTCTTCCATGGAAAACAAGCAATTTAGATCCTAAAACCTTTGCACTTGCTCTGCAGACGAGGAATACACCAACTGGTACAAAATATACTTCACTAGTGGAAAAGGGGCAAGAAAGTGTCTGCAGCAGCTTCTCTGCTTGCTGAAAACACAGAGAACAAACAGGGCTTGTGTCTTGAGAAAACAAACACAGCAACCGAAAACCATAGTGTTCTACAGAGCTCTTCCATGGAAATTAAGCAGTTTAGGTCCTAACACCTTTGCTCTTGCTCTGCAGACGAGGAATACACCAACTGGTACAAAATATACTTCACTTGTGGAAAAAAGGCAAGAAACTGTCTGCAGCAGCTTCTCTGCTTGCTGCAAACACAGACAACCAACAGGACTTGTGTCTTGAAAAAACCAACACAGTAACAGCAAAGCACAGTGTTCTACATATCTCTTCCAAGGAAATCAAGCAATTTAGGTCCTAAAACCTTTGCTCCTGCTCTCCAGACGAGGAATACACCAACTGGTACAAAATATACGTCAGTAGTGGAGAAAGCAGGTACGTGTCTTCAAGAGCTTCTCTGCTCGCTGCAAGTACAGAGAACAAACAGGGTTTGTTTCTTGAGAAAACCGACACAGCAACAGCAAAGCATAGTGTTCTACAGAGCTCTTCCATGGAAAACAAGCAATTTAGATCCTAAAACCTTTGCTCTTGCTCTGCAGACGAGGAAAACACCAACTGGTACAAAATATACTTCACTTGTGGAAAAGGGGCAAGAAAGTGTCTGCAGCAGCTTCTCTGCTTGCTGCATGCAATAATCATGTCAT
>NW_026960624.1:0-109798 GCF_021018805.1 Prinia subflava | reverse complement strand
CAGTTGGTGTGTTCCTCCTCTGCAGAGCAAGAGCAAAGGTTTTAGGATCTAAATTGCTTGTTTTCCATGGAAGAGCTATGTAGAACACTATGCTTTGCTGTTGCTGTGTTGGTTTTCTCAAGACACAAGTCCTGTTGGTTGTCTGTGTTTGCAGCAAGCAGAGAAGCTGCTGCAGACACTTTCTTGCCCCTTTTCCACAAGTGAAGTATATTTTGTACCAGTTGGTGTATTCCTCGTCTGCAGAGCAAGAGCAAAGGTTTTAGGATCTAAATTGCTTGTTTTCCATGGAAGAGCTATGTAGAACACTATGCTTTGCTGTTGCTGTGTTGGTTTTCTCAAGACACAAGTCCTGTTGGTTGTCTGTGTTTGCAGCAAGCAGAGAAGCTGCTGCAGACACTTTCTTGCCCCTTTTCCACAAGTGAAGTATATTTTGTACCAGTTGGTGTATTCCTCGTCTGCAGAGCAAGAGCAAAGGTTTTAGGATCTAAATTGCTTGTTTTCCATGGAAGAGCTATGTAGAACACTATGCTTTGCTGTTGCTGTGTTGGTTTTCTCAAGACACAAGCCCTGTTTGTTCCCTGTGTTTTCAGCAAGCAGAGAAGCTGCTGCAGACACTTTCTTGCCCCTTTTCCACAAGTGAAGTATATTTTGTGCCAGTTGGTGTGTTCTTCGTCTGCAGAGCAAGAGCAAAGGTTTTAGGATCTAAATTGCTTGTTTTCCATGGAAGAGCTATGTAGAACACTATGCTTTGCTGTTGCTGTGTTGGTTTTCTCAAGACACAAGTCCTGTTGGTTGTCTGTGTTTGCAGCAAGCAGAGAAGCTGCTGCAGACACTTTCTTGCTCCTTTTCCACAAGTGAAGTATATTTTGTACCAGTTGGTGTATTCCTCGTCTGCAGAGCAAGAGCAAAGGTTTTAGGATCTAAATTGCTTGTTTTCCATGGAAGAGCTATGTAGAACACTATGCTTTGCTGTTGCTGTGTTGGTTTTCTCAAGACACAAGTCCTGTTGGTTGTCTGTGTTTGCAGCAAGCAGAGAAGCTGCTGCAGACACTTTCTTGCCCCTTTTCCACAAGTGAAGTATATTTGTGCCAGTTGGTGTGTTCCTCCTCTGCAGAGCAAGAGCAAAGGTTTTAGGATCTAAATTGCTTGTTTTCCATGGAAGAGCTATGTAGAACACTATGCTTTGCTGTTGCTGTGTTGGTTTTCTCAAGACACAAGTCCTGTTGGTTGTCTGTGTTTGCAGCAAGCAGAGAAGCTGCTGCAGACACTTTCTTGCTCCTTTTCCACTAGTGAAGTATATTTTGTACCAGTTGGTGTATTCCTCGTCTGCAGAGCAAGAGCAAAGGTTTTAGGATCTAAATTGCTTGTTTTCCATGGAAGAGCTCTGTAGAACACTATGCTTTGCTGTTGCTGTGTTGGTTTTCTCAAGACACAAGTCCTGTTGGTTGTCTGTGTTTGCAGCAAGCAGAGAAGCTGCTGCAGACACTTTCTTGCCCCTTTTCCACAAGTGAAGTATATTTTGTACCAGTTGGTGTATTCCTCGTCTGCAGAGCAAGATCAAAGGTTTTAGGATCTAAATTGCTTGTTTTCCATGGAAGAGCTATGTAGAACACTATGCTTTGCTGTTGCTGTGTTGGTTTTCTCAAGACACAAGTCCTGTTGGTTGTCTGTGTTTGCAGCAAGCAGAGAAGCTGCTGCAGACACTTTCTTGCCCCTTTTCCACAAGTGAAGTATATTTTGTACCAGTTGGTGTATTCCTCGTCTGCAGAGCAAGAGCAAAGGTTTTAGGATCTAAATTGCTTGTTTTCCATGGAAGAGCTATGTAGAACACTATGCTTTGCTGTTGCTGTGTTGGTTTTCTCAAGACACAAGCCCTGTTTGTTCCCTGTGTTTTCAGCAAGCAGAGAAACTGCTGCAGACACTTTCTTGCCCCTTTTCCACAAGTGAAGTATATTTTGTGCCAGTTGGTGTGTTCCTCCTCTGCAAAGCAAGAGCAAAGGTTTTAGGATCTAAATTGCTTGTTTTCCATGGAAGAGCTATGTAGAACACTATGCTTTGCTGTTGCTGTGTTGGTTTTCTCAAGACACAAGCCCTGTTTGTTCTCTGTGTTTTCAGCAAGCAGAGAAGCTGCTGCAGACACTTTCTTGCCCCTTTTCCACTAGTGAAGTATATTTTGTACCAGTTGGTGTATTCCTCGTCTGCAGAGCAAGAGCAAAGGTTTTAGGATCTAAATTGCTTGTTTTCCATGGAAGAGCTCTGCAGAACACTATGCTTTGCTGTTGCTGTGTTGGTTTTCTCAAGACACAAGTCCTGTTGGTTGTCTGTGTTTGCAGCAAGCAGAGAAGCTGCTGCAGACACTTTCTTGCCCCTTTTCCACTAGTGAAGTATATTTTGTACCAGTTGGTGTATTCCTCGTCTGCAGAGCAAGAGCAAAGGTTTTAGGATCTAAATTGCTTGATTTCCATGGAAGAGCTATGTAGAACACTATGCTTTGCTGTTGCTGTGTTGGTTTTCTCAAGACACAAGTCCTGTTGGTTGTCTGTGTTTGCAGCAAGCAGAGAAGCTGCTGCAGACACTTTCTTGCCCCTTTTCCACAAGTGAAGTATATTTTGTACCAGTTGGTGTATTCCTCGTCTGCAGAGCAAGAGCAAAGGTTTTACGATCTAAATTGCTTGTTTTCCATGGAAGAGCTATGTAGAACACTATGCTTTGCTGTTGCTGTGTTGGTTTTCTCAAGACACAAGCCCTGTTTGTTCCCTGTGTTTTCAGCAAGCAGAGAAGCTGCTGCAGACACTTTCTTGCCCCTTTTCCACAAGTGAAGTATATTTTGTACCAGTTGGTGTGTTCCTCCTCTGCAGAGCAAGAGCAAAGGTTTTAGGATCTAAATTGCTTGTTTTCCATGGAAGAGCTATGTAGAACACTATGCTTTGCTGTTGCTGTGTTGGTTTTCTCAAGACACAAGCCCTGTTTGTTCTCTGTGTTTTCAGCAAGCAGAGAAGCTGCTGTAGACACTTTCTTGCCCCTTTTCCACTAGTGAAGTATATTTTGTACCAGTTGGTGTATTCCTCGTCTGCAGAGCAAGAGCAAAGGTTTTAGGATCTAAATTGCTTGTTTTCCATGGAAGAGCTCTGCAGAACACTATGCTTTGCTGTTGCTGTGTTGGTTTTCTCAAGACACAAGTCCTGTTGGTTGTCTGTGTTTGCAGCAAGCAGAGAAGCTGCTGCAGACACTTTCTTGCCCCTTTTCCACAAGTGAAGTATATTTTGTACCAGTTGGTGTATTCCTCGTCTGCAGAGCAGGAGCAAAGGTTTTAGGATCTAAATTGCTTGTTTTCCATGGAAGAGCTATGTAGAACACTATGCATTGCTGTTGCTGTGTTGGTTTTCTAAAGACACAAGCCCTGTTTGTTCCCTGTGTTTTCAGCAAGCAGAGAAGCTGCTGCAGACACTTTCTTGCCCCTTTTCCACAAGTGAAGTATATTTTGTGCCAGTTGGTGTGTTCCTCCTCTGCAGAGCAAGAGCAAAGGTTTTAGGATCTAAATTGCTTGTTTTCCATGGAAGAGCTATGTAGAACACTATGCTTTGCTGTTGCTGTGTTGGTTTTCTCAAGAAACAAACCCTGTTTGTTCTCTGTACTTGCAGCGAGCAGAGAAGCTCTTGAAGACACGTACCTGCTTTCTCCACTACTGACGTATATTTTGTACCAGTTGGTGTATTCCTCGTCTGGAGAGCAGGAGCAAAGGTTTTAGGACCTAAATTGCTTGATTTCCTTGGAAGAGATATGTAGAACACTGTGCTTTGCTGTTACTGTGTTGGTTTTCTCAAGACACAAGTCCTGTTGGTTGTCTGTGTTTGCAGCAAGCAGAGAAGCTGCTGCAGACACTTTCTTGCTCCTTTTCCACAAGTGAAGTATATTTTGTACCAGTTGGTGTATTCCTCGTCTGCAGAGCAAGAGCAAAGGTTTTAGGATCTAAATTGCTTGTTTTCCATGGAAGAGCTATGTAGAACACTATGCTTTGCTGTTGCTGTGTTGGTTTTCTCAAGACACAAGTCCTGTTGGTTCTCTGTGTTTTCAGCAAGCAGAGAAGCTGCTGCAGACACTTTCTTGCCCCTTTTCCACAAGTGAAGTATATTTTGTACCAGTTGGTGTATTCCTCGTCTGCAGAGCAAGATCAAAGGTTTTAGGATCTAAATTGCTTGTTTTCCATGGAAGAGCTATGTAGAACACTATGCTTTGCTGTTGCTGTGTTGGTTTTCTCAAGACACAAGTCCTGTTGGTTGTCTGTGTTTGCAGCAAGCAGAGAAGCTGCTGCAGACACTTTCTTGCCCCTTTTCCACAAGTGAAGTATATTTTGTACCAGTTGGTGTATTCCTCGTCTGCAGAGCAAGAGCAAAGGTTTTAGGATCTAAATTGCTTGTTTTCCATGGAAGAGCTATGTAGAACACTATGCTTTGCTGTTGCTGTGTTGGTTTTCTAAAGACACAAGCCCTGTTTGTTCCCTGTGTTTTCAGCAAGCAGAGAAGCTGCTGCAGACACTTTCTTGCCCCTTTTCCACAAGTGAAGTATATTTTGTGCCAGTTGGTGTGTTCCTCCTCTGCAGAGCAAGAGCAAAGGTTTTAGGATCTAAATTGCTTGTTTTCCATGGAAGAGCTATGTAGAACACTATGCTTTGCTGTTGCTGTGTTGGTTTTCTCAAGACACAAGTCCTGTTGGTTGTCTGTGTTTGCAGCAAGCAGAGAAGCTGCTGCAGACACTTTCTTGCCCCTTTTCCACAAGTGAAGTATATTTTGTACCAGTTGGTGTATTCCTCGTCTGCAGAGCAAGAGCAAAGGTTTTAGGATCTAAATTGCTTGTTTTCCATGGAAGAGCTATGTAGAACACTATGCTTTGCTGTTGCTGTGTTGGTTTTCTCAAGACACAAGTCCTGTTGGTTGTCTGTGTTTGCAGCAAGCAGAGAAGCTGCTGCAGACACTTTCTTGCCCCTTTTCCACAAGTGAAGTATATTTTGTACCAGTTGGTGTATTCCTCGTCTGCAGAGCAAGAGCAAAGGTTTTAGGATCTAAATTGCTTGTTTTCCATGGAAGAGCTATGTAGAACACTATGCTTTGCTGTTGCTGTGTTGGTTTTCTCAAGACACAAGCCCTGTTTGTTCCCTGTGTTTTCAGCAAGCAGAGAAGCTGCTGCAGACACTTTCTTGCCCCTTTTCCACAAGTGAAGTATATTTTGTGCCAGTTGGTGTGTTCTTCGTCTGCAGAGCAAGAGCAAAGGTTTTAGGATCTAAATTGCTTGTTTTCCATGGAAGAGCTATGTAGAACACTATGCTTTGCTGTTGCTGTGTTGGTTTTCTCAAGACACAAGTCCTGTTGGTTGTCTGTGTTTGCAGCAAGCAGAGAAGCTGCTGCAGACACTTTCTTGCTCCTTTTCCACAAGTGAAGTATATTTTGTACCAGTTGGTGTATTCCTCGTCTGCAGAGCAAGAGCAAAGGTTTTAGGATCTAAATTGCTTGTTTTCCATGGAAGAGCTATGTAGAACACTATGCTTTGCTGTTGCTGTGTTGGTTTTCTCAAGACACAAGTCCTGTTGGTTGTCTGTGTTTGCAGCAAGCAGAGAAGCTGCTGCAGACACTTTCTTGCCCCTTTTCCACAAGTGAAGTATATTTTGTGCCAGTTGGTGTGTTCCTCCTCTGCAGAGCAAGAGCAAAGGTTTTAGGATCTAAATTGCTTGTTTTCCATGGAAGAGCTATGTAGAACACTATGCTTTGCTGTTGCTGTGTTGGTTTTCTCAAGACACAAGTCCTGTTGGTTGTCTGTGTTTGCAGCAAGCAGAGAAGCTGCTGCAGACACTTTCTTGCTCCTTTTCCACTAGTGAAGTATATTTTGTACCAGTTGGTGTATTCCTCGTCTGCAGAGCAAGAGCAAAGGTTTTAGGATCTAAATTGCTTGTTTTCCATGGAAGAGCTCTGTAGAACACTATGCTTTGCTGTTGCTGTGTTGGTTTTCTCAAGACACAAGTCCTGTTGGTTGTCTGTGTTTGCAGCAAGCAGAGAAGCTGCTGCAGACACTTTCTTGCCCCTTTTCCACAAGTGAAGTATATTTTGTACCAGTTGGTGTATTCCTCGTCTGCAGAGCAAGATCAAAGGTTTTAGGATCTAAATTGCTTGTTTTCCATGGAAGAGCTATGTAGAACACTATGCTTTGCTGTTGCTGTGTTGGTTTTCTCAAGACACAAGTCCTGTTGGTTGTCTGTGTTTGCAGCAAGCAGAGAAGCTGCTGCAGACACTTTCTTGCCCCTTTTCCACAAGTGAAGTATATTTTGTACCAGTTGGTGTATTCCTCGTCTGCAGAGCAAGAGCAAAGGTTTTAGGATCTAAATTGCTTGTTTTCCATGGAAGAGCTATGTAGAACACTATGCTTTGCTGTTGCTGTGTTGGTTTTCTCAAGACACAAGCCCTGTTTGTTCCCTGTGTTTTCAGCAAGCAGAGAAACTGCTGCAGACACTTTCTTGCCCCTTTTCCACAAGTGAAGTATATTTTGTGCCAGTTGGTGTGTTCCTCCTCTGCAAAGCAAGAGCAAAGGTTTTAGGATCTAAATTGCTTGTTTTCCATGGAAGAGCTATGTAGAACACTATGCTTTGCTGTTGCTGTGTTGGTTTTCTCAAGACACAAGCCCTGTTTGTTCTCTGTGTTTTCAGCAAGCAGAGAAGCTGCTGCAGACACTTTCTTGCCCCTTTTCCACTAGTGAAGTATATTTTGTACCAGTTGGTGTATTCCTCGTCTGCAGAGCAAGAGCAAAGGTTTTAGGATCTAAATTGCTTGTTTTCCATGGAAGAGCTCTGCAGAACACTATGCTTTGCTGTTGCTGTGTTGGTTTTCTCAAGACACAAGTCCTGTTGGTTGTCTGTGTTTGCAGCAAGCAGAGAAGCTGCTGCAGACACTTTCTTGCCCCTTTTCCACTAGTGAAGTATATTTTGTACCAGTTGGTGTATTCCTCGTCTGCAGAGCAAGAGCAAAGGTTTTAGGATCTAAATTGCTTGATTTCCATGGAAGAGCTATGTAGAACACTATGCTTTGCTGTTGCTGTGTTGGTTTTCTCAAGACACAAGCCCTGTTTGTTCTCTGTGTTTTCAGCAAGCAGAGAAGCTGCTGCAGACACTTTCTTGCCCCTTTTCCACTAGTGAAGTATATTTTGTACCAGTTGGTGTATTCCTCGTCTGCAGAGCAAGATCAAAGGTTTTAGGATCTAAATTGCTTGTTTTCCATGGAAGAGCTATGTAGAACACTATGCTTTGCTGTTGCTGTGTTGGTTTTCTCAAGACACAAGTCCTGTTGGTTGTCTGTGTTTGCAGCAAGCAGAGAAGCTGCTGCAGACACTTTCTTGCCCCTTTTCCACAAGTGAAGTATATTTTGTACCAGTTGGTGTATTCCTCGTCTGCAGAGCAAGAGCAAAGGTTTTACGATCTAAATTGCTTGTTTTCCATGGAAGAGCTATGTAGAACACTATGCTTTGCTGTTGCTGTGTTGGTTTTCTAAAGACACAAGCCCTGTTTGTTCCCTGTGTTTTCAGCAAGCAGAGAAGCTGCTGCAGACACTTTCTTGCCCCTTTTCCACAAGTGAAGTATATTTTGTACCAGTTGGTGTGTTCCTCCTCTGCAGAGCAAGAGCAAATTTTAGGATCTAAATTGCTTGTTTTCCATGGAAGAGCTATGTAGAACACTATGCTTTGCTGTTGCTGTGTTGGTTTTCTCAAGACACAAGCCCTGTGTTTGTTCTCTGTGTTTTCAGCAAGCAGAGAAGCTGCTGCAGACACTTTCTTGCCCCTTTTCCACTAGTGAAGTATATTTTGTACCAGTTGGTGTATTCCTCGTCTGCAGAGCAAGAGCAAAGGTTTTAGGATCTAAATTGCTTGTTTTCCATGGAAGAGCTCTGCAGAACACTATGCTTTGCTGTTGCTGTGTTGGTTTTCTCAAGACACAAGTCCTGTTGGTTGTCTGTGTTTGCAGCAAGCAGAGAAGCTGCTGCAGACACTTTCTTGCCCCTTTTCCACTAGTGAAGTATATTTTGTACCAGTTGGTGTATTCCTCGTCTGCAGAGCAAGAGCAAAGGTTTTAGGATCTAAATTGCTTGTTTTCCATGGAAGAGCTATGTAGAACACTATGCATTGCTGTTGCTGTGTTGGTTTTCTAAAGACACAAGCCCTGTTTGTTCCCTGTGTTTTCAGCAAGCAGAGAAGCTGCTGCAGACACTTTCTTGCCCCTTTTCCACAAGTGAAGTATATTTTGTGCCAGTTGGTGTGTTCCTCCTCTGCAGAGCAAGAGCAAAGGTTTTAGGATCTAAATTGCTTGTTTTCCATGGAAGAGCTATGTAGAACACTATGCTTTGCTGTTGCTGTGTTGGTTTTCTCAAGAAACAAACCCTGTTTGTTCTCTGTACTTGCAGCGAGCAGAGAAGCTCTTGAAGACACGTACCTGCTTTCTCCACTACTGACGTATATTTTGTACCAGTTGGTGTATTCCTCGTCTGGAGAGCAGGAGCAAAGGTTTTAGGACCTAAATTGCTTGATTTCCTTGGAAGAGATATGTAGAACACTGTGCTTTGCTGTTACTGTGTTGGTTTTCTCAAGACACAAGTCCTGTTGGTTGTCTGTGTTTGCAGCAAGCAGAGAAGCTGCTGCAGACACTTTCTTGCTCCTTTTCCACTAGTGAAGTATATTTTGTACCAGTTGGTGTATTCCTCGTCTGCAGAGCAAGAGCAAAGGTTTTAGGATCTAAATTGCTTGTTTTCCATGGAAGAGCTATGTAGAACACTATGCTTTGCTGTTGCTGTGTTGGTTTTCTCAAGACACAAGCCCTGTTTGTTCTCTGTGTTTTCAGCAAGCAGAGAAGCTGCTGCAGACACTTTCTTGCCCCTTTTCCACAAGTGAAGTATATTTTGTACCAGTTGGTGTATTCCTCGTCTGCAGAGCAAGATCAAAGGTTTTAGGATCTAAATTGCTTGTTTTCCATGGAAGAGCTATGTAGAACACTATGCTTTGCTGTTGCTGTGTTGGTTTTCTCAAGACACAAGTCCTGTTGGTTGTCTGTGTTTGCAGCAAGCAGAGAAGCTGCTGCAGACACTTTCTTGCCCCTTTTCCACAAGTGAAGTATATTTTGTACCAGTTGGTGTATTCCTCGTCTGCAGAGCAAGATCAAAGGTTTTAGGATCTAAATTGCTTGTTTTCCATGGAAGAGCTATGTAGAACACTATGCTTTGCTGTTGCTGTGTTGGTTTTCTCAAGACACAAGTCCTGTTGGTTGTCTGTGTTTGCAGCAAGCAGAGAAGCTGCTGCAGACACTTTCTTGCCCCTTTTCCACAAGTGAAGTATATTTTGTACCAGTTGGTGTATTCCTCGTCTGCAGAGCAAGAGCAAAGGTTTTACGATCTAAATTGCTTGTTTTCCATGGAAGAGCTATGTAGAACACTATGCTTTGCTGTTGCTGTGTTGGTTTTCTAAAGACACAAGCCCTGTTTGTTCCCTGTGTTTTCAGCAAGCAGAGAAGCTGCTGCAGACACTTTCTTGCCCCTTTTCCACAAGTGAAGTATATTTTGTACCAGTTGGTGTGTTCCTCGTCTGCAGAGCAAGAGCAAAGGTTTTAGGATCTAAATTGCTTGTTTTCCATGGAAGAGCTATGTAGAACACTATGCTTTGCTGTTGCTGTGTTGGTTTTCTCAAGACACAAGCCCTGTTTGTTCTCTGTGTTTTCAGCAAGCAGAGAAGCTGCTGTAGACACTTTCTTGCCCCTTTTCCACTAGTGAAGTATATTTTGTACCAGTTGGTGTATTCCTCGTCTGCAGAGCAAGAGCAAAGGTTTTAGGATCTAAATTGCTTGTTTTCCATGGAAGAGCTATGTAGAACACTATGCTTTGCTGTTGCTGTGTTGGTTTTCTCAAGACACAAGTCCTGTTGGTTGTCTGTGTTTGCAGCAAGCAGAGAAGCTGCTGCAGACACTTTCTTGCCCCTTTTCCACAAGTGAAGTATATTTTGTACCAGTTGGTGTATTCCTCGTCTGCAGAGCAGGAGCAAAGGTTTTAGGATCTAAATTGCTTGTTTTCCATGGAAGAGCTATGTAGAACACTATGCATTGCTGTTGCTGTGTTGGTTTTCTAAAGACACAAGCCCTGTTTGTTCCCTGTGTTTTCAGCAAGCAGAGAAGCTGCTGCAGACACTTTCTTGCCCCTTTTCCACAAGTGAAGTATATTTTGTGCCAGTTGGTGTGTTCCTCCTCTGCAGAGCAAGAGCAAAGGTTTTAGGATCTAAATTGCTTGTTTTCCATGGAAGAGCTATGTAGAACACTATGCTTTGCTGTTGCTGTGTTGGTTTTCTCAAGAAACAAACCCTGTTTGTTCTCTGTACTTGCAGCGAGCAGAGAAGCTCTTGAAGACACGTACCTGCTTTCTCCACTACTGACGTATATTTTGTACCAGTTGGTGTATTCCTCGTCTGGAGAGCAGGAGCAAAGGTTTTAGGACCTAAATTGCTTGATTTCCTTGGAAGAGATATGTAGAACACTGTGCTTTGCTGTTACTGTGTTGGTTTTCTCAAGACACAAGTCCTGTTGGTTGTCTGTGTTTGCAGCAAGCAGAGAAGCTGCTGCAGACACTTTCTTGCCCCTTTTCCACTAGTGAAGTATATTTTGTACCAGTTGGTGTATTCCTCGTCTGCAGAGCAAGATCAAAGGTTTTAGGATCTAAATTGCTTGTTTTCCATGGAAGAGCTATGTAGAACACTATGCTTTGCTGTTGCTGTGTTGGTTTTCTCAAGACACAAGCCCTGTTTGTTCCCTGTGTTTTCAGCAAGCAGAGAAACTGCTGCAGACACTTTCTTGCCCCTTTTCCACAAGTGAAGTATATTTTGTGCCAGTTGGTGTGTTCCTCCTCTGCAAAGCAAGAGCAAAGGTTTTAGGATCTAAATTGCTTGTTTTCCATGGAAGAGCTATGTAGAACACTATGCTTTGCTGTTGCTGTGTTGGTTTTCTCAAGACACAAGCCCTGTTTGTTCTCTGTGTTTTCAGCAAGCAGAGAAGCTGCTGCAGACACTTTCTTGCCCCTTTTCCACTAGTGAAGTATATTTTGTACCAGTTGGTGTATTCCTCGTCTGCAGAGCAAGAGCAAAGGTTTTAGGATCTAAATTGCTTGTTTTCCATGGAAGAGCTCTGCAGAACACTATGCTTTGCTGTTGCTGTGTTGGTTTTCTCAAGACACAAGTCCTGTTGGTTGTCTGTGTTTGCAGCAAGCAGAGAAGCTGCTGCAGACACTTTCTTGCCCCTTTTCCACAAGTGAAGTATATTTTGTACCAGTTGGTGTATTCCTCGTCTGGAGAGCAGGAGCAAAGGTTTTAGGACCTAAATTGCTTGATTTCCTTGGAAGAGATATGTAGAACACTGTGCTTTGCTGTTACTGTGTTGGTTTTCTCAAGACACAAGTCCTGTTGGTTGTCTGTGTTTGCAGCAAGCAGAGAAGCTGCTGCAGACACTTTCTTGCCCCTTTTCCACTAGTGAAGTATATTTTGTACCAGTTGGTGTATTCCTCGTCTGCAGAGCAAGAGCAAAGGTTTTAGGATCTAAATTGCTTGTTTTCCATGGAAGAGCTATGTAGAACACTATGCTTTGCTGTTGCTGTGTTGGTTTTCTCAAGACACAAGCCCTGTTTGTTCTCTGTGTTTTCAGCAAGCAGAGAAGCTGCTGCAGACACTTTCTTGCCCCTTTTCCACTAGTGAAGTATATTTTGTACCAGTTGGTGTATTCCTCGTCTGCAGAGCAAGATCAAAGGTTTTAGGATCTAAATTGCTTGTTTTCCATGGAAGAGCTATGTAGAACACTATGCTTTGCTGTTGCTGTGTTGGTTTTCTCAAGACACAAGTCCTGTTGGTTGTCTGTGTTTGCAGCAAGCAGAGAAGCTGCTGCAGACACTTTCTTGCCCCTTTTCCACAAGTGAAGTATATTTTGTACCAGTTGGTGTATTCCTCGTCTGCAGAGCAAGAGCAAAGGTTTTACGATCTAAATTGCTTGTTTTCCATGGAAGAGCTATGTAGAACACTATGCTTTGCTGTTGCTGTGTTGGTTTTCTCAAGACACAAGCCCTGTTTGTTCCCTGTGTTTTCAGCAAGCAGAGAAGCTGCTGCAGACACTTTCTTGCCCCTTTTCCACAAGTGAAGTATATTTTGTACCAGTTGGTGTGTTCCTCCTCTGCAGAGCAAGAGCAAAGGTTTTAGGATCTAAATTGCTTGTTTTCCATGGAAGAGCTATGTAGAACACTATGCTTTGCTGTTGCTGTGTTGGTTTTCTCAAGACACAAGCCCTGTTTGTTCTCTGTGTTTTCAGCAAGCAGAGAAGCTGCTGTAGACACTTTCTTGCCCCTTTTCCACTAGTGAAGTATATTTTGCACCAGTTGGTGTATTCCTCGTCTGCAGAGCAAGAGCAAAGGTTTTAGGATCTAAATTGCTTGTTTTCCATGGAAGAGCTCTGCAGAACACTATGCTTTGCTGTTGCTGTGTTGGTTTTCTCAAGACACAAGTCCTGTTGGTTGTCTGTGTTTGCAGCAAGCAGAGAAGCTGCTGCAGACACTTTCTTGCCCCTTTTCCACAAGTGAAGTATATTTTGTACCAGTTGGTGTATTCCTCGTCTGCAGAGCAGGAGCAAAGGTTTTAGGATCTAAATTGCTTGTTTTCCATGGAAGAGCTATGTAGAACACTATGCATTGCTGTTGCTGTGTTGGTTTTCTAAAGACACAAGCCCTGTTTGTTCCCTGTGTTTTCAGCAAGCAGAGAAGCTGCTGCAGACACTTTCTTGCCCCTTTTCCACAAGTGAAGTATATTTTGTGCCAGTTGGTGTGTTCCTCCTCTGCAGAGCAAGAGCAAAGGTTTTAGGATCTAAATTGCTTGTTTTCCATGGAAGAGCTATGTAGAACACTATGCTTTGCTGTTGCTGTGTTGGTTTTCTCAAGAAACAAACCCTGTTTGTTCTCTGTACTTGCAGCGAGCAGAGAAGCTCTTGAAGACACGTACCTGCTTTCTCCACTACTGACGTATATTTTGTACCAGTTGGTGTATTCCTCGTCTGGAGAGCAGGAGCAAAGGTTTTAGGACCTAAATTGCTTGATTTCCTTGGAAGAGATATGTAGAACACTGTGCTTTGCTGTTACTGTGTTGGTTTTCTCAAGACACAAGTCCTGTTGGTTGTCTGTGTTTGCAGCAAGCAGAGAAGCTGCTGCAGACACTTTCTTGCTCCTTTTCCACTAGTGAAGTATATTTTGTACCAGTTGGTGTATTCCTCGTCTGCAGAGCAAGAGCAAAGGTTTTAGGATCTAAATTGCTTGTTTTCCATGGAAGAGCTATGTAGAACACTATGCTTTGCTGTTGCTGTGTTGGTTTTCTCAAGACACAAGCCCTGTTTGTTCTCTGTGTTTTCAGCAAGCAGAGAAGCTGCTGCAGACACTTTCTTGCCCCTTTTCCACTAGTGAAGTATATTTTGTACCAGTTGGTGTATTCCTCGTCTGCAGAGCAAGATCAAAGGTTTTAGGATCTAAATTGCTTGTTTTCCATGGAAGAGCTATGTAGAACACTATGCTTTGCTGTTGCTGTGTTGGTTTTCTCAAGACACAAGTCCTGTTGGTTGTCTGTGTTTGCAGCAAGCAGAGAAGCTGCTGCAGACACTTTCTTGCCCCTTTTCCACAAGTGAAGTATATTTTGTACCAGTTGGTGTATTCCTCGTCTGCAGAGCAAGAGCAAAGGTTTTAGGATCTAAATTGCTTGTTTTCCATGGAAGAGCTATGTAGAACACTATGCTTTGCTGTTGCTGTGTTGGTTTTCTAAAGACACAAGCCCTGTTTGTTCCCTGTGTTTTCAGCAAGCAGAGAAGCTGCTGCAGACACTTTCTTGCCCCTTTTCCACAAGTGAAGTATATTTTGTGCCAGTTGGTGTGTTCCTCCTCTGCAGAGCAAGAGCAAAGGTTTTAGGATCTAAATTGCTTGTTTTCCATGGAAGAGCTATGTAGAACACTATGCTTTGCTGTTGCTGTGTTGGTTTTCTCAAGACACAAGTCCTGTTGGTTGTCTGTGTTTGCAGCAAGCAGAGAAGCTGCTGCAGACACTTTCTTGCCCCTTTTCCACAAGTGAAGTATATTTTGTACCAGTTGGTGTATTCCTCGTCTGCAGAGCAAGAGCAAAGGTTTTAGGATCTAAATTGCTTGTTTTCCATGGAAGAGCTATGTAGAACACTATGCTTTGCTGTTGCTGTGTTGGTTTTCTCAAGACACAAGTCCTGTTGGTTGTCTGTGTTTGCAGCAAGCAGAGAAGCTGCTGCAGACACTTTCTTGCCCCTTTTCCACAAGTGAAGTATATTTTGTACCAGTTGGTGTATTCCTCGTCTGCAGAGCAAGAGCAAAGGTTTTAGGATCTAAATTGCTTGTTTTCCATGGAAGAGCTATGTAGAACACTATGCTTTGCTGTTGCTGTGTTGGTTTTCTCAAGACACAAGCCCTGTTTGTTCCCTGTGTTTTCAGCAAGCAGAGAAGCTGCTGCAGACACTTTCTTGCCCCTTTTCCACAAGTGAAGTATATTTTGTGCCAGTTGGTGTGTTCCTCGTCTGCAGAGCAAGAGCAAAGGTTTTAGGATCTAAATTGCTTGTTTTCCATGGAAGAGCTATGTAGAACACTATGCTTTGCTGTTGCTGTGTTGGTTTTCTCAAGACACAAGTCCTGTTGGTTGTCTGTGTTTGCAGCAAGCAGAGAAGCTGCTGCAGACACTTTCTTGCTCCTTTTCCACAAGTGAAGTATATTTTGTACCAGTTGGTGTATTCCTCGTCTGCAGAGCAAGAGCAAAGGTTTTAGGATCTAAATTGCTTGTTTTCCATGGAAGAGCTATGTAGAACACTATGCTTTGCTGTTGCTGTGTTGGTTTTCTCAAGACACAAGTCCTGTTGGTTGTCTGTGTTTGCAGCAAGCAGAGAAGCTGCTGCAGACACTTTCTTGCCCCTTTTCCACAAGTGAAGTATATTTTGTGCCAGTTGGTGTGTTCCTCCTCTGCAGAGCAAGAGCAAAGGTTTTAGGATCTAAATTGCTTGTTTTCCATGGAAGAGCTATGTAGAACACTATGCTTTGCTGTTGCTGTGTTGGTTTTCTCAAGACACAAGTCCTGTTGGTTGTCTGTGTTTGCAGCAAGCAGAGAAGCTGCTGCAGACACTTTCTTGCTCCTTTTCCACTAGTGAAGTATATTTTGTACCAGTTGGTGTATTCCTCGTCTGCAGAGCAAGAGCAAAGGTTTTAGGATCTAAATTGCTTGTTTTCCATGGAAGAGCTCTGTAGAACACTATGCTTTGCTGTTGCTGTGTTGGTTTTCTCAAGACACAAGTCCTGTTGGTTGTCTGTGTTTGCAGCAAGCAGAGAAGCTGCTGCAGACACTTTCTTGCCCCTTTTCCACAAGTGAAGTATATTTTGTACCAGTTGGTGTATTCCTCGTCTGCAGAGCAAGATCAAAGGTTTTAGGATCTAAATTGCTTGTTTTCCATGGAAGAGCTATGTAGAACACTATGCTTTGCTGTTGCTGTGTTGGTTTTCTCAAGACACAAGTCCTGTTGGTTGTCTGTGTTTGCAGCAAGCAGAGAAGCTGCTGCAGACACTTTCTTGCCCCTTTTCCACAAGTGAAGTATATTTTGTACCAGTTGGTGTATTCCTCGTCTGCAGAGCAAGAGCAAAGGTTTTAGGATCTAAATTGCTTGTTTTCCATGGAAGAGCTATGTAGAACACTATGCTTTGCTGTTGCTGTGTTGGTTTTCTCAAGACACAAGCCCTGTTTGTTCCCTGTGTTTTCAGCAAGCAGAGAAACTGCTGCAGACACTTTCTTGCCCCTTTTCCACAAGTGAAGTATATTTTGTGCCAGTTGGTGTGTTCCTCCTCTGCAAAGCAAGAGCAAAGGTTTTAGGATCTAAATTGCTTGTTTTCCATGGAAGAGCTATGTAGAACACTATGCTTTGCTGTTGCTGTGTTGGTTTTCTCAAGACACAAGCCCTGTTTGTTCTCTGTGTTTTCAGCAAGCAGAGAAGCTGCTGCAGACACTTTCTTGCCCCTTTTCCACTAGTGAAGTATATTTTGTACCAGTTGGTGTATTCCTCGTCTGCAGAGCAAGAGCAAAGGTTTTAGGATCTAAATTGCTTGTTTTCCATGGAAGAGCTCTGCAGAACACTATGCTTTGCTGTTGCTGTGTTGGTTTTCTCAAGACACAAGTCCTGTTGGTTGTCTGTGTTTGCAGCAAGCAGAGAAGCTGCTGCAGACACTTTCTTGCCCCTTTTCCACTAGTGAAGTATATTTTGTACCAGTTGGTGTATTCCTCGTCTGCAGAGCAAGAGCAAAGGTTTTAGGATCTAAATTGCTTGATTTCCATGGAAGAGCTATGTAGAACACTATGCTTTGCTGTTGCTGTGTTGGTTTTCTCAAGACACAAGCCCTGTTTGTTCTCTGTGTTTTCAGCAAGCAGAGAAGCTGCTGCAGACACTTTCTTGCCCCTTTTCCACTAGTGAAGTATATTTTGTACCAGTTGGTGTATTCCTCGTCTGCAGAGCAAGATCAAAGGTTTTAGGATCTAAATTGCTTGTTTTCCATGGAAGAGCTATGTAGAACACTATGCTTTGCTGTTGCTGTGTTGGTTTTCTCAAGACACAAGTCCTGTTGGTTGTCTGTGTTTGCAGCAAGCAGAGAAGCTGCTGCAGACACTTTCTTGCCCCTTTTCCACAAGTGAAGTATATTTTGTACCAGTTGGTGTATTCCTCGTCTGCAGAGCAAGAGCAAAGGTTTTACGATCTAAATTGCTTGTTTTCCATGGAAGAGCTATGTAGAACACTATGCTTTGCTGTTGCTGTGTTGGTTTTCTAAAGACACAAGCCCTGTTTGTTCCCTGTGTTTTCAGCAAGCAGAGAAGCTGCTGCAGACACTTTCTTGCCCCTTTTCACAAGTGAAGTATATTTTGTACCAGTTGGTGTGTTCCTCCTCTGCAGAGCAAGAGCAAAGGTTTTAGGATCTAAATTGCTTGTTTTCCATGGAAGAGCTATGTAGAACACTATGCTTTGCTGTTGCTGTGTTGGTTTTCTCAAGACACAAGCCCTGTTTGTTCTCTGTGTTTTCAGCAAGCAGAGAAGCTGCTGCAGACACTTTCTTGCCCCTTTTCCACTAGTGAAGTATATTTTGTACCAGTTGGTGTATTCTCGTCTGCAGAGCAAGAGCAAAGGTTTTAGGATCTAAATTGCTTGTTTTCCATGGAAGAGCTCTGCAGAACACTATGCTTTGCTGTTGCTGTGTTGGTTTTCTCAAGACACAAGTCCTGTTGGTTGTCTGTGTTTGCAGCAAGCAGAGAAGCTGCTGCAGACACTTTCTTGCCCCTTTTCCACTAGTGAAGTATATTTTGTACCAGTTGGTGTATTCCTCGTCTGCAGAGCAGGAGCAAAGGTTTTAGGATCTAAATTGCTTGTTTTCCATGGAAGAGCTATGTAGAACACTATGCATTGCTGTTGCTGTGTTGGTTTTCTAAAGACACAAGCCCTGTTTGTTCCCTGTGTTTTCAGCAAGCAGAGAAGCTGCTGCAGACACTTTCTTGCCCCTTTTCCACAAGTGAAGTATATTTTGTGCCAGTTGGTGTGTTCCTCCTCTGCAGAGCAAGAGCAAAGGTTTTAGGATCTAAATTGCTTGTTTTCCATGGAAGAGCTATGTAGAACACTATGCTTTGCTGTTGCTGTGTTGGTTTTCTCAAGAAACAAACCCTGTTTGTTCTCTGTACTTGCAGCGAGCAGAGAAGCTCTTGAAGACACGTACCTGCTTTCTCCACTACTGACGTATATTTTGTACCAGTTGGTGTATTCCTCGTCTGGAGAGCAGGAGCAAAGGTTTTAGGACCTAAATTGCTTGATTTCCTTGGAAGAGATATGTAGAACACTGTGCTTTGCTGTTACTGTGTTGGTTTTCTCAAGACACAAGTCCTGTTGGTTGTCTGTGTTTGCAGCAAGCAGAGAAGCTGCTGCAGACACTTTCTTGCTCCTTTTCCACTAGTGAAGTATATTTTGTACCAGTTGGTGTATTCCTCGTCTGCAGAGCAAGAGCAAAGGTTTTAGGATCTAAATTGCTTGTTTTCCATGGAAGAGCTATGTAGAACACTATGCTTTGCTGTTGCTGTGTTGGTTTTCTCAAGACACAAGCCCTGTTTGTTCTCTGTGTTTTCAGCAAGCAGAGAAGCTGCTGCAGACACTTTCTTGCCCCTTTTCCACAAGTGAAGTATATTTTGTACCAGTTGGTGTATTCCTCGTCTGCAGAGCAAGATCAAAGGTTTTAGGATCTAAATTGCTTGTTTTCCATGGAAGAGCTATGTAGAAACACTATGCTTTGCTGTTGCTGTGTTGGTTTTCTCAAGACACAAAGTCCTGTTGGTTGTCTGTGTTTGCAGCAAGCAGAGAAGCTGCTGCAGACACTTTCTTGCCCCTTTTCCACAAGTGAAGTATATTTTGTACCAGTTGGTGTATTCCTCGTCTGCAGAGCAAGAGCAAAGGTTTTAGGATCTAAATTGCTTGTTTTCCATGGAAGAGCTATGTAGAACACTATGCTTTGCTGTTGCTGTGTTGGTTTTCTAAAGACACAAGCCCTGTTTGTTCCCTGTGTTTTCAGCAAGCAGAGAAGCTGCTGCAGACACTTTCTTGCCCCTTTTCCACAAGTGAAGTATATTTTGTGCCAGTTGGTGTGTTCCTCCTCTGCAGAGCAAGAGCAAAGGTTTTAGGATCTAAATTGCTTGTTTTCCATGGAAGAGCTATGTAGAACACTATGCTTTGCTGTTGCTGTGTTGGTTTTCTCAAGACACAAGTCCTGTTGGTTGTCTGTGTTTGCAGCAAGCAGAGAAGCTGCTGCAGACACTTTCTTGCCCCTTTTCCACAAGTGAAGTATATTTTGTACCAGTTGGTGTATTCCTCGTCTGCAGAGCAAGAGCAAAGGTTTTAGGATCTAAATTGCTTGTTTTCCATGGAAGAGCTATGTAGAACACTATGCTTTGCTGTTGCTGTGTTGGTTTTCTCAAGACACAAGTCCTGTTGGTTGTCTGTGTTTGCAGCAAGCAGAGAAGCTGCTGCAGACACTTTCTTGCCCCTTTTCCACAAGTGAAGTATATTTTGTACCAGTTGGTGTATTCCTCGTCTGCAGAGCAAGAGCAAAGGTTTTAGGATCTAAATTGCTTGTTTTCCATGGAAGAGCTATGTAGAACACTATGCTTTGCTGTTGCTGTGTTGGTTTTCTCAAGACACAAGCCCTGTTTGTTCCCTGTGTTTTCAGCAAGCAGAGAAGCTGCTGCAGACACTTTCTTGCCCCTTTTCCACAAGTGAAGTATATTTTGTGCCAGTTGGTGTGTTCCTCGTCTGCAGAGCAAGAGCAAAAGGTTTTAGGATCTAAATTGCTTGTTTTCCATGGAAGAGCTATGTAGAACACTATGCTTTGCTGTTGCTGTGTTGGTTTTCTCAAGACACAAGTCCTGTTGGTTGTCTGTGTTTTCAGCAAGCAGAGAAGCTGCTGCAGACACTTTCTTGCTCCTTTTCCACTAGTGAAGTATATTTTGTAGCAGTTGGTGTATTCCTCGTCTGCAGAGCAAGAGCAAAGGTTTTAGGATCTAAATTGCTTGTTTTCCATGGAAGAGCTATGTAGAACACTATGCTTTGCTGTTGCTGTGTTGGTTTTCTCAAGACACAAGTCCTGTTGGTTGTCTGTGTTTTCAGCAAGCAGAGAAGCTGCTGCAGACACTTTCTTGCCCCTTTTCCACAAGTGAAGTATATTTTGTACCAGTTGGTGTGTTCCTCCTCTGCAGAGCAAGAGCAAAGGTTTTAGGATCTAAATTGCTTGTTTTCCATGGAAGAGCTATGTAGAACACTATGCTTTGCTGTTGCTGTGTTGGTTTTCTCAAGACACAAGTCCTGTTGGTTGTCTGTGTTTGCAGCAAGCAGAGAAGCTGCTGCAGACACTTTCTTGCCCCTTTTCCACAAGTGAAGTATATTTTGTACCAGTTGGTGTATTCCTCGTCTGCAGAGCAAGAGCAAAGGTTTTTAGGATCTAAATTGCTTGTTTTCCATGGAAGAGCTATGTAGAACACTATGCTTTGCTGTTGCTGTGTTGGTTTTCTCAAGACACAAGCCCTGTTTGTTCCCTGTGTTTTCAGCAAGCAGAGAAACTGCTGCAGACACTTTCTTGCCCCTTTTCCACAAGTGAAGTATATTTTGTGCCAGTTGGTGTGTTCCTCCTCTGCAGAGCAAGAGCAAAGGTTTTAGGATCTAAATTGCTTGTTTTCCATGGAAGAGCTATGTAGAACACTATGCTTTGCTGTTGCTGTGTTGGTTTTCTCAAGACACAAGCCCTGTTTGTTCCCTGTGTTTTCAGCAAGCAGAGAAACTGCTGCAGACACTTTCTTGCCCCTTTTCCACAAGTGAAGTATATTTTGTGCCAGTTGGTGTGTTCCTCCTCTGCAGAGCAAGAGCAAAGGTTTTAGGATCTAAATTGCTTGTTTTCCATGGAAGAGCTATGTAGAACACTATGCTTTGCTGTTGCTGTGTTGGTTTTCTAAAGACACAAGCCCTGTTTGTTCCCTGTGTTTTCAGCAAGCAGAGAAGCTGCTGCAGACACTTTCTTGCCCCTTTTCCACAAGTGAAGTATATTTTGTGCCAGTTGGTGTGTTCCTCCTCTGCAGAGCAAGAGCAAAGGTTTTAGGATCTAAATTGCTTGTTTTCCATGGAAGAGCTATGTAGAACACTATGCTTTGCTGTTGCTGTGTTGGTTTTCTCAAGACACAAGTCCTGTTGGTTGTCTGTGTTTGCAGCAAGCAGAGAAGCTGCTGCAGACACTTTCTTGCCCTTTTCCACAAGTGAAGTATATTTTGTACCAGGGTGTATTCCTCGTCTGCAGAGCAAGAGCAAAGGTTTTAGGATCTAAATTGCTTGTTTTCCATGGAAGAGCTATGTAGAACACTATGCTTTGCTGTTGCTGTGTTGGTTTTCTCAAGACACAAGTCCTGTTGGTTGTCTGTGTTTGCAGCAAGCAGAGAAGCTGCTGCAGACACTTTCTTGCCCCTTTTCCACAAGTGAAGTATATTTTGTACCAGTTGGTGTATTCCTCGTCTGCAGAGCAAGAGCAAAGGTTTTAGGATCTAAATTGCTTGTTTTCCATGGAAGAGCTATGTAGAACACTATGCTTTGCTGTTGCTGTGTTGGTTTTCTCAAGACACAAGCCCTGTTTGTTCCCTGTGTTTTCAGCAAGCAGAGAAGCTGCTGCAGACACTTTCTTGCCCCTTTTCCACAAGTGAAGTATATTTTGTGCCAGTTGGTGTGTTCCTCGTCTGCAGAGCAAGAGCAAAGGTTTTAGGATCTAAATTGCTTGTTTTCCATGGAAGAGCTATGTAGAACACTATGCTTTGCTGTTGCTGTGTTGGTTTTCTCAAGACACAAGTCCTGTTGGTTGTCTGTGTTTGCAGCAAGCAGAGAAGCTGCTGCAGACACTTTCTTGCTCCTTTTCCACAAGTGAAGTATATTTTGTACCAGTTGGTGTATTCCTCGTCTGCAGAGCAAGAGCAAAGGTTTTAGGATCTAAATTGCTTGTTTTCCATGGAAGAGCTATGTAGAACACTATGCTTTGCTGTTGCTGTGTTGGTTTTCTCAAGACACAAGTCCTGTTGGTTGTCTGTGTTTGCAGCAAGCAGAGAAGCTGCTGCAGACACTTTCTTGCTCCTTTTCCACTAGTGAAGTATATTTTGTACCAGTTGGTGTATTCCTCGTCTGCAGAGCAAGAGCAAAGGTTTTAGGATCTAAATTGCTTATTTCCATGGAAGAGCTCTGTAAAACACTATGCTTTGCTGTTGCTGTGTTGGTTTTCTCAAGACACAAGTCCTGTTGGTTGTCTGTGTTTGCAGCAAGCAGAGAAGCTGCTGCAGACACTTTCTTGCCCCTTTTCCACAAGTGAAGTATATTTTGTACCAGTTGGTGTATTCCTCGTCTGCAGAGCAAGAGCAAAGGTTTTAGGATCTAAATTGCTTGTTTTCCATGGAAGAGCTATGTAGAACACTATGCTTTGCTGTTGCTGTGTTGGTTTTCTCAAGACACAAGTCCTGTTGGTTGTCTGTGTTTGCAGCAAGCAGAGAAGCTGCTGCAGACACTTTCTTGCCCCTTTTCCACAAGTGAAGTATATTTTGTGCCAGTTGGTGTGTTCCTCCTCTGCAAAGCAAGAGCAAAGGTTTTAGGATCTAAATTGCTTGTTTTCCATGGAAGAGCTATGTAGAACACTATGCTTTGCTGTTGCTGTGTTGGTTTTCTCAAGACACAAGCCCTGTTTGTTCTCTGTGTTTTCAGCAAGCAGAGAAGCTGCTGCAGACACTTTCTTGCCCCTTTTCCACTAGTGAAGTATATTTTGTACCAGTTGGTGTATTCCTCGTCTGCAGAGCAAGAGCAAAGGTTTTAGGATCTAAATTGCTTGTTTTCCATGGAAGAGCTCTGCAGAACACTATGCTTTGCTGTTGCTGTGTTGGTTTTCTCAAGACACAAGTCCTGTTGGTTGTCTGTGTTTGCAGCAAGCAGAGAAGCTGCTGCAGACACTTTCTTGCCCCTTTTCCACAAGTGAAGTATATTTTGTACCAGTTGGTGTATTCCTCGTCTGGAGAGCAGGAGCAAAGGTTTTAGGACCTAAATTGCTTGATTTCCTTGGAAGAGATATGTAGAACACTGTGCTTTGCTGTTACTGTGTTGGTTTTCTCAAGACACAAGTCCTGTTGGTTGTCTGTGTTTGCAGCAAGCAGAGAAGCTGCTGCAGACACTTTCTTGCCCCTTTTCCACAAGTGAAGTATATTTTGTACCAGTTGGTGTATTCCTCGTCTGCAGAGCAAGAGCAAAGGTTTTAGGATCTAAATTGCTTGTTTTCCATGGAAGAGCTATGTAGAACACTATGCTTTGCTGTTGCTGTGTTGGTTTTCTCAAGACACAAGTCCTGTTGGTTGTCTGTGTTTGCAGCAAGCAGAGAAGCTGCTGCAGACACTTTCTTGCCCCTTTTCCACAAGTGAAGTATATTTTGTACCAGTTGGTGTATTCCTCGTCTGCAGAGCAAGAGCAAAGGTTTTACGATCTAAATTGCTTGTTTTCCATGGAAGAGCTATGTAGAACACTATGCTTTGCTGTTGCTGTGTTGGTTTTCTAAAGACACAAGCCCTGTTTGTTCCCTGTGTTTTCAGCAAGCAGAGAAGCTGCTGCAGACACTTTCTTGCCCCTTTTCCACAAGTGAAGTATATTTTGTACCAGTTGGTGTGTTCCTCCTCTGCAGAGCAAGAGCAAAGGTTTTAGGATCTAAATTGCTTGTTTTCCATGGAAGAGCTATGTAGAACACTATGCTTTGCTGTTGCTGTGTTGGTTTTCTCAAGACACAAGCCCTGTTTGTTCTCTGTGTTTTCAGCAAGCAGAGAAGCTGCTGCAGACACTTTCTTGCCCCTTTTCCACTAGTGAAGTATATTTTGTACCAGTTGGTGTATTCCTCGTCTGCAGAGCAAGAGCAAAGGTTTTAGGATCTAAATTGCTTGTTTTCCATGGAAGAGCTCTGCAGAACACTATGCTTTGCTGTTGCTGTGTTGGTTTTCTCAAGACACAAGTCCTGTTGGTTGTCTGTGTTTGCAGCAAGCAGAGAAGCTGCTGCAGACACTTTCTTGCCCCTTTTCCACAAGTGAAGTATATTTTGTACCAGTTGGTGTATTCCTCGTCTGCAGAGCAGGAGCAAAGGTTTTAGGATCTAAATTGCTTGTTTTCCATGGAAGAGCTATGTAGAACACTATGCATTGCTGTTGCTGTGTTGGTTTTCTAAAGACACAAGCCCTGTTTGTTCCCTGTGTTTTCAGCAAGCAGAGAAGCTGCTGCAGACACTTTCTTGCCCCTTTTCCACAAGTGAAGTATATTTTGTGCCAGTTGGTGTGTTCCTCCTCTGCAGAGCAAGAGCAAAGGTTTTAGGATCTAAATTGCTTGTTTTCCATGGAAGAGCTATGTAGAACACTATGCTTTGCTGTTGCTGTGTTGGTTTTCTAAAGAAACAAACCCTGTTTGTTCTCTGTACTTGCAGCGAGCAGAGAAGCTCTTGAAGACACGTACCTGCTTTCTCCACTACTGACGTATATTTTGTACCAGTTGGTGTATTCCTCGTCTGGAGAGCAGGAGCAAAGGTTTTAGGACCTAAATTGCTTGATTTCCTTGGAAGAGATATGTAGAACACTGTGCTTTGCTGTTACTGTGTTGGTTTTCTCAAGACACAAGTCCTGTTGGTTGTCTGTGTTTGCAGCAAGCAGAGAAGCTGCTGCAGACACTTTCTTGCTCCTTTTCCACAAGTGAAGTATATTTTGTACCAGTTGGTGTATTCCTCGTCTGCAGAGCAAGAGCAAAGGTTTTAGGATCTAAATTGCTTGTTTTCCATGGAAGAGCTATGTAGAACACTATGCTTTGCTGTTGCTGTGTTGGTTTTCTCAAGACACAAGTCCTGTTGGTTGTCTGTGTTTGCAGCAAGCAGAGAAGCTGCTGCAGACACTTTCTTGCTCCTTTTCCACTAGTGAAGTATATTTTGTAGCAGTTGGTGTATTCCTCGTCTGCAGAGCAAGAGCAAAGGTTTTAGGATCTAAATTGCTTGTTTTCCATGGAAGAGCTATGTAGAACACTATGCTTTGCTGTTGCTGTGTTGGTTTTCTCAAGACACAAGTCCTGTTGGTTGTCTGTGTTTTCAGCAAGCAGAGAAGCTGCTGCAGACACTTTCTTGCCCCTTTTCCACAAGTGAAGTATATTTTGTACCAGTTGGTGTGTTCCTCCTCTGCAGAGCAAGAGCAAAGGTTTTAGGATCTAAATTGCTTGTTTTCCATGGAAGAGCTATGTAGAACACTATGCTTTGCTGTTGCTGTGTTGGTTTTCTCAAGACACAAGTCCTGTTGGTTGTCTGTGTTTGCAGCAAGCAGAGAAGCTGCTGCAGACACTTTCTTGCCCCTTTTCCACAAGTGAAGTATATTTTGTACCAGTTGGTGTATTCCTCGTCTGCAGAGCAAGAGCAAAGGTTTTAGGATCTAAATTGCTTGTTTTCCATGGAAGAGCTATGTAGAACACTATGCTTTGCTGTTGCTGTGTTGGTTTTCTCAAGACACAAGCCCTGTTTGTTCCCTGTGTTTTCAGCAAGCAGAGAAACTGCTGCAGACACTTTCTTGCCCCTTTTCCACAAGTGAAGTATATTTTGTGCCAGTTGGTGTGTTCCTCCTCTGCAGAGCAAGAGCAAAGGTTTTAGGATCTAAATTGCTTGTTTTCCATGGAAGAGCTATGTAGAACACTATGCTTTGCTGTTGCTGTGTTGGTTTTCTCAAGACACAAGCCCTGTTTGTTCCCTGTGTTTTCAGCAAGCAGAGAAGCTGCTGCAGACACTTTCTTGCCCCTTTTCCACTAGTGAAGTATATTTTGTGCCAGTTGGTGTGTTCCTCCTCTGCAAAGCAAGAGCAAAGGTTTTAGGATCTAAATTGCTTGTTTTCCATGGAAGAGCTCTGCAGAACACTATGCTTTGCTGTTGCTGTGTTGGTTTTCTCAAGACACAAGTCCTGTTGGTTGTCTGTGTTTGCAGCAAGCAGAGAAGCTGCTGCAGACACTTTCTTGCTCCTTTTCCACTAGTGAAGTATATTTTGTACCAGTTGGTGTATTCCTCGTCTGGAGAGCAGGAGCAAAGGTTTTAGGACCTAAATTGCTTGATTTCCTTGGAAGAGATATGTAGAACACTGTGCTTTGCTGTTACTGTGTTGGTTTTCTCAAGACACAAGTCCTGTTGGTTGTCTGTGTTTGCAGCAAGCAGAGAAGCTGCTGCAGACACTTTCTTGCTCCTTTTCCACAAGTGAAGTATATTTTGTACCAGTTGGTGTATTCCTCGTCTGCAGAGCAAGAGCAAAGGTTTTAGGATCTAAATTGCTTGTTTTCCATGGAAGAGCTATGTAGAACACTATGATTTGCTGTTGCTGTGTTGGTTTTCTCAAGACACAAGCCCTGTTTGTTCTCTGTGTTTTCAGCAAGCAGAGAAGCTGCTGCAGACACTTTCTTGCCCCTTTTCCACAAGTGAAGTATATTTTGTACCAGTTGGTGTATTCCTCGTCTGCAGAGCAAGATCAAAGGTTTTAGGATCTAAATTGCTTGTTTTCCATGGAAGAGCTATGTAGAACACTATGCTTTGCTGTTGCTGTGTTGGTTTTCTCAAGACACAAGTCCTGTTGGTTGTCTGTGTTTGCAGCAAGCAGAGAAGCTGCTGCAGACACTTTCTTGCCCCTTTTCCACAAGTGAAGTATATTTTGTACCAGTTGGTGTATTCCTCGTCTGCAGAGCAAGAGCAAAGGTTTTAGGATCTAAATTGCTTGTTTTCCATGGAAGAGCTATGTAGAACACTATGCTTTGCTGTTGCTGTGTTGGTTTTCTAAAGACACAAGCCCTGTTTGTTCCCTGTGTTTTCAGCAAGCAGAGAAGCTGCTGCAGTCACTTTCTTGCCCCTTTTCCACAAGTGAAGTATATTTTGTGCCAGTTGGTGTGTTCCTCCTCTGCAGAGCAAGAGCAAAGGTTTTAGGATCTAAATTGCTTGTTTTCCATGGAAGAGCTATGTAGAACACTATGCTTTGCTGTTGCTGTGTTGGTTTTCTCAAGACACAAGTCCTGTTGGTTGTCTGTGTTTGCAGCAAGCAGAGAAGCTGCTGCAGACACTTTCTTGCCCCTTTTCCACAAGTGAAGTATATTTTGTACCAGTTGGTGTATTCCTCGTCTGCAGAGCAAGAGCAAAGGTTTTAGGATCTAAATTGCTTGTTTTCCATGGAAGAGCTATGTAGAACACTATGCTTTGCTGTTGCTGTGTTGGTTTTCTCAAGACACAAGTCCTGTTGGTTGTCTGTGTTTGCAGCAAGCAGAGAAGCTGCTGCAGACACTTTCTTGCTCCTTTTCCACTAGTGAAGTATATTTTGTACCAGTTGGTGTATTCCTCGTCTGCAGAGCAAGAGCAAAGGTTTTAGGATCTAAATTGCTTGTTTTCCATGGAAGAGCTATGTAGAACACTATGCTTTGCTGTTGCTGTGTTGGTTTTCTCAAGACACAAGTCCTGTTGGTTGTCTGTGTTTGCAGCAAGCAGAGAAGCTGCTGCAGACACTTTCTTGCCCCTTTTCCACAAGTGAAGTATATTTTTGTACCAGTTGGTGTATTCCTCGTCTGCAGAGCAAGAGCAAAGGTTTTAGGATCTAAATTGCTTGTTTTCCATGGAAGAGCTATGTAGAACACTATGCTTTGCTGTTGCTGTGTTGGTTTTCTAAAGACACAAGCCCTGTTTGTTCCCTGTGTTTTCAGCAAGCAGAGAAGCTGCTGCAGACACTTTCTTGCCCCTTTTCCACAAGTGAAGTATATTTTGTGCCAGTTGGTGTGTTCCTCCTCTGCAGAGCAAGATCAAAGGTTTTAGGATCTAAATTGCTTGTTTTCCATGGAAGAGCTATGTAGAACACTATGCTTTGCTGTTGCTGTGTTGGTTTTCTCAAGACACAAGTCCTGTTGGTTGTCTGTGTTTGCAGCAAGCAGAGAAGCTGCTGCAGACACTTTCTTGCCCCTTTTCCACAAGTGAAGTATATTTTGTACCAGTTGGTGTATTCCTCGTCTGCAGAGCAAGAGCAAAGGTTTTAGGATCTAAATTGCTTGTTTTCCATGGAAGAGCTATGTAGAACACTATGCTTTGCTGTTGCTGTGTTGGTTTTCTCAAGACACAAGTCCTGTTGGTTGTCTGTGTTTGCAGCAAGCAGAGAAGCTGCTGCAGACACTTTCTTGCTCCTTTTCCACTAGTGAAGTATATTTTGTACCAGTTGGTGTATTCCTCGTCTGCAGAGCAAGAGCAAAGGTTTTAGGACCTAAATTGCTTGTTTTCCATGGAAGAGCTCTGTAGAACACTATGCTTTGCTGTTGCTGTGTTGGTTTTCTCAAGACACAAGTCCTGTTGGTTGTCTGTGTTTGCAGCAAGCAGAGAAGCTGCTGCAGACACTTTCTTGCCCCTTTTCCACAAGTGAAGTATATTTTGTGCCAGTTGGTGTGTTCCTCCTCTGCAGAGCAAGAGCAAAGGTTTTAGGATCTAAATTGCTTGTTTTCCATGGAAGAGCTATGTAGAACACTATGCTTTGCTGTTGCTGTGTTGGTTTTCTCAAGACACAAGTCCTGTTGGTTGTCTGTGTTTGCAGCAAGCAGAGAAGCTGCTGCAGACATTTTCTTGCCCCTTTTCCACAAGTGAAGTATATTTTGTACCAGTTGGTGTATTCCTCGTCTGCAGAGCAAGAGCAAAGGTTTTAGGATCTAAATTGCTTGTTTTCCATGGAAGAGCTATGTAGAACACTATGCTTTGCTGTTGCTGTGTTGGTTTTCTCAAGACACAAGTCCTGTTGGTTGTCTGTGTTTGCAGCAAGCAGAGAAGCTGCTGCAGACACTTTCTTGCTCCTTTTCCACTAGTGAAGTATATTTTGTACCAGTTGGTGTATTCCTCGTCTGCAGAGCAAGAGCAAAGGTTTTAGGATCTAAATTGCTTGTTTTCCATGGAAGAGCTATGTAGAACACTATGCTTTGCTGTTGCTGTGTTGGTTTTCTCAAGACACAAGTCCTGTTGGTTGTCTGTGTTTGCAGCAAGCAGAGAAGCTGCTGCAGACACTTTCTTGCTCCTTTTCCACTAGTGAAGTATATTTTGTACCAGTTGGTGTATTCCTCGTCTGCAGAGCAAGAGCAAAGGTTTTAGGATCTAAATTGCTTGTTTTCCATGGAAGAGCTATGTAGAACACTATGCTTTGCTGTTGCTGTGTTGGTTTTCTCAAGACACAAGTCCTGTTGGTTGTCTGTGTTTGCAGCAAGCAGAGAAGCTGCTGCAGACACTTTCTTGCCCCTTTTCCACAAGTGAAGTATATTTTGTGCCAGTTGGTGTGTTCCTCCTCTGCAAAGCAAGAGCAAAGGTTTTAGGATCTAAATTGCTTGTTTTCCATGGAAGAGCTATGTAGAACACTATGCTTTGCTGTTGCTGTGTTGGTTTTCTCAAGACACAAGCCCTGTTTGTTCTCTGTGTTTTCAGCAAGCAGAGAAGCTGCTGCAGACACTTTCTTGCCCCTTTTCCACTAGTGAAGTATATTTTGTACCAGTTGGTGTATTCCTCGTCTGCAGAGCAAGAGCAAAGGTTTTAGGATCTAAATTGCTTGTTTTCCATGGAAGAGCTCTGCAGAACACTATGCTTTGCTGTTGCTGTGTTGGTTTTCTCAAGACACAAGTCCTGTTGGTTGTCTGTGTTTGCAGCAAGCAGAGAAGCTGCTGCAGACACTTTCTTGCCCCTTTTCCACAAGTGAAGTATATTTTGTACCAGTTGGTGTATTCCTCGTCTGGAGAGCAGGAGCAAAGGTTTTAGGACCTAAATTGCTTGATTTCCTTGGAAGAGATATGTAGAACACTGTGCTTTGCTGTTACTGTGTTGGTTTTCTCAAGACACAAGTCCTGTTGGTTGTCTGTGTTTGCAGCAAGCAGAGAAGCTGCTGCAGACACTTTCTTGCCCCTTTTCCACAAGTGAAGTATATTTTGTACCAGTTGGTGTATTCCTCGTCTGCAGAGCAAGAGCAAAGGTTTTAGGATCTAAATTGCTTGTTTTCCATGGAAGAGCTATGTAGAACACTATGCTTTGCTGTTGCTGTGTTGGTTTTCTCAAGACACAAGTCCTGTTGGTTGTCTGTGTTTGCAGCAAGCAGAGAAGCTGCTGCAGACACTTTCTTGCCCCTTTTCCACAAGTGAAGTATATTTTGTACCAGTTGGTGTATTCCTCGTCTGCAGAGCAAGAGCAAAGGTTTTACGATCTAAATTGCTTGTTTTCCATGGAAGAGCTATGTAGAACACTATGCTTTGCTGTTGCTGTGTTGGTTTTCTAAAGACACAAGCCCTGTTTGTTCCCTGTGTTTTCAGCAAGCAGAGAAGCTGCTGCAGACACTTTCTTGCCCCTTTTCCACAAGTGAAGTATATTTTGTGCCAGTTGGTGTGTTCCTCCTCTGCAGAGCAAGAGCAAAGGTTTTAGGATCTAAATTGCTTGTTTTCCATGGAAGAGCTATGTAGAACACTATGCTTTGCTGTTGCTGTGTTGGTTTTCTCAAGACACAAGCCCTGTTTGTTCTCTGTGTTTTCAGCAAGCAGAGAAGCTGCTGCAGACACTTTCTTGCCCCTTTTCCACTAGTGAAGTATATTTTGTACCAGTTGGTGTATTCCTCGTCTGCAGAGCAAGAGCAAAGGTTTTAGGATCTAAATTGCTTGTTTTCCATGGAAGAGCTCTGCAGAACACTATGCTTTGCTGTTGCTGTGTTGGTTTTCTCAAGACACAAGTCCTGTTGGTTGTCTGTGTTTGCAGCAAGCAGAGAAGCTGCTGCAGACACTTTCTTGCCCCTTTTCCACAAGTGAAGTATATTTTGTACCAGTTGGTGTATTCCTCGTCTGCAGAGCAGGAGCAAAGGTTTTAGGATCTAAATTGCTTGTTTTCCATGGAAGAGCTATGTAGAACACTATGCATTGCTGTTGCTGTGTTGGTTTTCTAAAGACACAAGCCCTGTTTGTTCCCTGTGTTTTCAGCAAGCAGAGAAGCTGCTGCAGACACTTTCTTGCCCCTTTTCCACAAGTGAAGTATATTTTGTGCCAGTTGGTGTGTTCCTCCTCTGCAGAGCAAGAGCAAAGGTTTTAGGATCTAAATTGCTTGTTTTCCATGGAAGAGCTATGTAGAACACTATGCTTTGCTGTTGCTGTGTTGGTTTTCTAAAGAAACAAACCCTGTTTGTTCTCTGTACTTGCAGCGAGCAGAGAAGCTCTTGAAGACACGTACCTGCTTTCTCCACTACTGACGTATATTTTGTACCAGTTGGTGTATTCCTCGTCTGGAGAGCAGGAGCAAAGGTTTTAGGACCTAAATTGCTTGATTTCCTGGGAAGAGATATGTAGAACACTGTGCTTTGCTGTTACTGTGTTGGTTTTCTCAAGACACAAGTCCTGTTGGTTGTCTGTGTTTGCAGCAAGCAGAGAAGCTGCTGCAGACACTTTCTTGCTCCTTTTCCACAAGTGAAGTATATTTTGTACCAGTTGGTGTATTCCTCGTCTGCAGAGCAAGAGCAAAGGTTTTAGGATCTAAATTGCTTGTTTTCCATGGAAGAGCTATGTAGAACACTATGCTTTGCTGTTGCTGTGTTGGTTTTCTCAAGACACAAGTCCTGTTGGTTGTCTGTGTTTGCAGCAAGCAGAGAAGCTGCTGCAGACACTTTCTTGCTCCTTTTCCACTAGTGAAGTATATTTTGTACCAGTTGGTGTATTCCTCGTCTGCAGAGCAAGAGCAAAGGTTTTAGGATCTAAATTGCTTGTTTTCCATGGAAGAGCTATGTAGAACACTATGCTTTGCTGTTGCTGTGTTGGTTTTCTCAAGACACAAGTCCTGTTGGTTGTCTGTGTTTTCAGCAAGCAGAGAAGCTGCTGCAGACACTTTCTTGCCCCTTTTCCACAAGTGAAGTATATTTTGTACCAGTTGGTGTGTTCCTCCTCTGCAGAGCAAGAGCAAAGGTTTTAGGATCTAAATTGCTTGTTTTCCATGGAAGAGCTATGTAGAACACTATGCTTTGCTGTTGCTGTGTTGGTTTTCTCAAGACACAAGTCCTGTTGGTTGTCTGTGTTTGCAGCAAGCAGAGAAGCTGCTGCAGACACTTTCTTGCCCCTTTTCCACAAGTGAAGTATATTTTGTACCAGTTGGTGTATTCCTCGTCTGCAGAGCAAGAGCAAAGGTTTTAGGATCTAAATTGCTTGTTTTCCATGGAAGAGCTATGTAGAACACTATGCTTTGCTGTTGCTGTGTTGGTTTTCTCAAGACACAAGCCCTGTTTGTTCCCTGTGTTTTCAGCAAGCAGAGAAACTGCTGCAGACACTTTCTTGCCCCTTTTCCACAAGTGAAGTATATTTTGTGCCAGTTGGTGTGTTCCTCCTCTGCAGAGCAAGAGCAAAGGTTTTAGGATCTAAATTGCTTGTTTTCCATGGAAGAGCTATGTAGAACACTATGCTTTGCTGTTGCTGTGTTGGTTTTCTCAAGACACAAGCCCTGTTTGTTCCCTGTGTTTTCAGCAAGCAGAGAAGCTGCTGCAGACACTTTCTTGCCCCTTTTCCACTAGTGAAGTATATTTTGTACCAGTTGGTGTATTCCTCGTCTGCAGAGCAAGAGCAAAGGTTTTAGGATCTAAATTGCTTGTTTTCCATGGAAGAGCTCTGCAGAACACTATGCTTTGCTGTTGCTGTGTTGGTTTTCTCAAGACACAAGTCCTGTTGGTTGTCTGTGTTTGCAGCAAGCAGAGAAGCTGCTGCAGACACTTTCTTGCCCCTTTTCCACAAGTGAAGTATATTTTGTACCAGTTGGTGTATTCCTCGTCTGGAGAGCAGGAGCAAAGGTTTTAGGACCTAAATTGCTTGATTTCCTTGGAAGAGATATGTAGAACACTGTGCTTTGCTGTTACTGTGTTGGTTTTCTCAAGACACAAGTCCTGTTGGTTGTCTGTGTTTGCAGCAAGCAGAGAAGCTGCTGCAGACACTTTCTTGCTCCTTTTCCACAAGTGAAGTATATTTTGTACCAGTTGGTGTATTCCTCGTCTGCAGAGCAAGAGCAAAGGTTTTAGGATCTAAATTGCTTGTTTTCCATGGAAGAGCTATGTAGAACACTATGATTTGCTGTTGCTGTGTTGGTTTTCTCAAGACACAAGCCCTGTTTGTTCTCTGTGTTTTCAGCAAGCAGAGAAGCTGCTGCAGACACTTTCTTGCCCCTTTTCCACAAGTGAAGTATATTTTGTACCAGTTGGTGTATTCCTCGTCTGCAGAGCAAGATCAAAGGTTTTAGGATCTAAATTGCTTGTTTTCCATGGAAGAGCTATGTAGAACACTATGCTTTGCTGTTGCTGTGTTGGTTTTCTCAAGACACAAGTCCTGTTGGTTGTCTGTGTTTGCAGCAAGCAGAGAAGCTGCTGCAGACACTTTCTTGCCCCTTTTCCACAAGTGAAGTATATTTTGTACCAGTTGGTGTATTCCTCGTCTGCAGAGCAAGAGCAAAGGTTTTAGGATCTAAATTGCTTGTTTTCCATGGAAGAGCTATGTAGAACACTATGCTTTGCTGTTGCTGTGTTGGTTTTCTAAAGACACAAGCCCTGTTTGTTCCCTGTGTTTTCAGCAAGCAGAGAAGCTGCTGCAGTCACTTTCTTGCCCCTTTTCCACAAGTGAAGTATATTTTGTGCCAGTTGGTGTGTTCCTCCTCTGCAGAGCAAGAGCAAAGGTTTTAGGATCTAAATTGCTTGTTTTCCATGGAAGAGCTATGTAGAACACTATGCTTTGCTGTTGCTGTGTTGGTTTTCTCAAGACACAAGTCCTGTTGGTTGTCTGTGTTTGCAGCAAGCAGAGAAGCTGCTGCAGACACTTTCTTGCCCCTTTTCCACAAGTGAAGTATATTTTGTACCAGTTGGTGTATTCCTCGTCTGCAGAGCAAGAGCAAAGGTTTTAGGATCTAAATTGCTTGTTTTCCATGGAAGAGCTATGTAGAACACTATGCTTTGCTGTTGCTGTGTTGGTTTTCTCAAGACACAAGTCCTGTTGGTTGTCTGTGTTTGCAGCAAGCAGAGAAGCTGCTGCAGACACTTTCTTGCTCCTTTTCCACTAGTGAAGTATATTTTGTACCAGTTGGTGTATTCCTCGTCTGCAGAGCAAGAGCAAAGGTTTTAGGATCTAAATTGCTTGTTTTCCATGGAAGAGCTATGTAGAACACTATGCTTTGCTGTTGCTGTGTTGGTTTTCTCAAGACACAAGTCCTGTTGGTTGTCTGTGTTTGCAGCAAGCAGAGAAGCTGCTGCAGACACTTTCTTGCCCCTTTTCCACAAGTGAAGTATATTTTGTACCAGTTGGTGTATTCCTCGTCTGCAGAGCAAGAGCAAAGGTTTTAGGATCTAAATTGCTTGTTTTCCATGGAAGAGCTATGTAGAACACTATGCTTTGCTGTTGCTGTGTTGGTTTTCTAAAGACACAAGCCCTGTTTGTTCCCTGTGTTTTCAGCAAGCAGAGAAGCTGCTGCAGACACTTTCTTGCCCCTTTTCCACAAGTGAAGTATATTTTGTGCCAGTTGGTGTGTTCCTCCTCTGCAGAGCAAGATCAAAGGTTTTAGGATCTAAATTGCTTGTTTTCCATGGAAGAGCTATGTAGAACACTATGCTTTGCTGTTGCTGTGTTGGTTTTCTCAAGACACAAGTCCTGTTGGTTGTCTGTGTTTGCAGCAAGCAGAGAAGCTGCTGCAGACACTTTCTTGCCCCTTTTCCACAAGTGAAGTATATTTTGTACCAGTTGGTGTATTCCTCGTCTGCAGAGCAAGAGCAAAGGTTTTACGATCTAAATTGCTTGTTTTCCATGGAAGAGCTATGTAGAACACTATGCTTTGCTGTTGCTGTGTTGGTTTTCTCAAGACACAAGTCCTGTTGGTTGTCTGTGTTTGCAGCAAGCAGAGAAGCTGCTGCAGACACTTTCTTGCTCCTTTTCCACTAGTGAAGTATATTTTGTACCAGTTGGTGTATTCCTCGTCTGCAGAGCAAGAGCAAAGGTTTTAGGACCTAAATTGCTTGTTTTCCATGGAAGAGCTCTGTAGAACACTATGCTTTGCTGTTGCTGTGTTGGTTTTCTCAAGACACAAGTCCTGTTGGTTGTCTGTGTTTGCAGCAAGCAGAGAAGCTGCTGCAGACACTTTCTTGCCCCTTTTCCACAAGTGAAGTATATTTTGTGCCAGTTGGTGTGTTCCTCCTCTGCAGAGCAAGAGCAAAGGTTTTAGGATCTAAATTGCTTGTTTTCCATGGAAGAGCTATGTAGAACACTATGCTTTGCTGTTGCTGTGTTGGTTTTCTCAAGACACAAGTCCTGTTGGTTGTCTGTGTTTGCAGCAAGCAGAGAAGCTGCTGCAGACATTTTCTTGCCCCTTTTCCACAAGTGAAGTATATTTTGTACCAGTTGGTGTATTCCTCGTCTGCAGAGCAAGAGCAAAGGTTTTAGGATCTAAATTGCTTGTTTTCCATGGAAGAGCTATGTAGAACACTATGCTTTGCTGTTGCTGTGTTGGTTTTCTCAAGACACAAGTCCTGTTGGTTGTCTGTGTTTGCAGCAAGCAGAGAAGCTGCTGCAGACACTTTCTTGCTCCTTTTCCACTAGTGAAGTATATTTTGTACCAGTTGGTGTATTCCTCGTCTGCAGAGCAAGAGCAAAGGTTTTAGGATCTAAATTGCTTGTTTTCCATGGAAGAGCTATGTAGAACACTATGCTTTGCTGTTGCTGTGTTGGTTTTCTCAAGACACAAGTCCTGTTGGTTGTCTGTGTTTGCAGCAAGCAGAGAAGCTGCTGCAGACACTTTCTTGCTCCTTTTCCACTAGTGAAGTATATTTTGTACCAGTTGGTGTATTCCTCGTCTGCAGAGCAAGAGCAAAGGTTTTAGGATCTAAATTGCTTGTTTTCCATGGAAGAGCTATGTAGAACACTATGCTTTGCTGTTGCTGTGTTGGTTTTCTCAAGACACAAGTCCTGTTGGTTGTCTGTGTTTGCAGCAAGCAGAGAAGCTGCTGCAGACACTTTCTTGCTCCTTTTCCACTAGTGAAGTATATTTTGTACCAGTTGGTGTATTCCTCGTCTGCAGAGCAAGAGCAAAGGTTTTAGGATCTAAATTGCTTGTTTTCCATGGAAGAGCTATGTAGAACACTATGCTTTGCTGTTGCTGTGTTGGTTTTCTCAAGACACAAGTCCTGTTGGTTGTCTGTGTTTGCAGCAAGCAGAGAAGCTGCTGCAGACACTTTCTTGCCCCTTTTCCACAAGTGAAGTATATTTTGTGCCAGTAGGTGTGTTCCTCCTCTGCAGAGCAAGAGCAAAGGTTTTAGGATCTAAATTGCTTGTTTTCCATGGAAGAGCTATGTAGAACACTATGCTTTGCTGTTGCTGTGTTGGTTTTCTCAAGACACAAGTCCTGTTGGTTGTCTGTGTTTGCAGCAAGCAGAGAAGCTGCTGCAGACACTTTCTTGCCCCTTTTCCACAAGTGAAGTATATTTTGTACCAGTTGGTGTATTCCTCCTCTGCAGAGCAAGAGCAAATATGTTAGGACCTAAATTACTTGATTTCCATGGAAGAGCTCTGTAGAACACTATGCTTTGCTGTTGCTGTGTCGGTTTTCTCAAGAAACAAACCCTGTTTGTTCTCTGTACTTGCAGCGAGCAGAGAAGCTCTTGAAGACACGTACCTGCTTTCTCCACTACTGACGTATATTTTGTACCAGTTGGTGTATTCCTCGTCTGGAGAGCAGGAGCAAAGGTTTTAGGACCTAAATTGCTTGATTTCCTTGGAAGAGATATGTAGAAACACTGTGCTTTGCTGTTACTCGTGTTGGTTTTCTCAAGACACAAGTCCTGTTGGTTGTCTGTGTTTGCAGCAAGCAGAGAAGCTGCTGCAGACACTTTCTTGCTCCTTTTCCACAAGTGAAGTATATTTTGTACCAGTTGGTGTATTCCTCGTCTGCAGAGCAAGAGCAAAGGTTTTAGGATCTAAATTGCTTGTTTTCCATGGAAGAGCTATTAAGAACACTATGCTTTGCTGTTGCTGTGTTGGTTTTCTCAAGACACAAGTCCTGTTGGTTGTCTGTGTTTGCAGCAAGCAGAGAAGCTGCTGCAGACACTTTCTTGCCCCTTTTCCACAAGTGAAGTATATTTTGTACCAGTTGGTGTATTCCTCGTCTGCAGAGCAAGAGCAAAGTTTTTAGGATCTAAATTGCTTGTTTTCCATGGAAGAGCTATGTAGAACACTATGCTTTGCTGTTGCTGTGTTGGTTTTCTAAAGACACAAGCCCTGTTTGTTCCCTGTGTTTTCAGCAAGCAGAGAAGCTGCTGCAGACACTTTCTTGCCCCTTTTCCACAAGTGAAGTATATTTTGTGCCAGTTGGTGTGTTCCTCCTCTGCAGAGCAAGATCAAAGGTTTTAGGATCTAAATTGCTTGTTTTCCATGGAAGAGCTATGTAGAACACTATGCTTTGCTGTTGCTGTGTTGGTTTTCTCAAGACACAAGTCCTGTTGGTTGTCTGTGTTTGCAGCAAGCAGAGAAGCTGCTGCAGACACTTTCTTGCCCCTTTTCCACAAGTGAAGTATATTTTGTACCAGTTGGTGTATTCCTCGTCTGCAGAGCAAGAGCAAAGGTTTTACGATCTAAATTGCTTGTTTTCCATGGAAGAGCTATGTAGAACACTATGCTTTGCTGTTGCTGTGTTGGTTTTCTCAAGACACAAGTCCTGTTGGTTGTCTGTGTTTGCAGCAAGCAGAGAAGCTGCTGCAGACACTTTCTTGCTCCTTTTCCACTAGTGAAGTATATTTTGTACCAGTTGGTGTATTCCTCGTCTGCAGAGCAAGAGCAAAGGTTTTAGGACCTAAATTGCTTGTTTTCCATGGAAGAGCTATGTAGAACACTATGCTTTGCTGTTGCTGTGTTGGTTTTCTCAAGACACAAGTCCTGTTGGTTGTCTGTGTTTGCAGCAAGCAGAGAAGCTGCTGCAGACACTTTCTTGCCCCTTTTCCACAAGTGAAGTATATTTTGTACCAGTTGGTGTATTCCTCGTCTGGAGAGCAGGAGCAAAGGTTTTAGGACCTAAATTGCTTGATTTCCTTGGAAGAGATATGTAGAACACTGTGCTTTGCTGTTACTGTGTTGGTTTTCTCAAGACACAAGTCCTGTTGGTTGTCTGTGTTTGCAGCAAGCAGAGAAGCTGCTGCAGACACTTTCTTGCTCCTTTTCCACTAGTGAAGTATATTTTGTACCAGTTGGTGTATTCCTCGTCTGCAGAGCAAGAGCAAAGGTTTTAGGATCTAAATTGCTTGTTTTCCATGGAAGAGCTATGTAGAACACTATGCTTTGCTGTTGCTGTGTTGGTTTTCTCAAGACACAAGCCCTGTTTGTTCTCTGTGTTTTCAGCAAGCAGAGAAGCTGCTGCAGACACTTTCTTGCCCCTTTTCCACTAGTGAAGTATATTTTGTACCAGTTGGTGTATTCCTCGTCTGCAGAGCAAGAGCAAAGGTTTTAGGATCTAAATTGCTTGTTTTCCATGGAAGAGCTCTGCAGAACACTATGCTTTGCTGTTGCTGTGTTGGTTTTCTCAAGACACAAGTCCTGTTGGTTGTCTGTGTTTGCAGCAAGCAGAGAAGCTGCTGCAGACACTTTCTTGCCCCTTTTCCACAAGTGAAGTATATTTTGTACCAGTTGGTGTATTCCTCGTCTGCAGAGCAGGAGCAAAGGTTTTAGGATCTAAATTGCTTGTTTTCCATGGAAGAGCTATGTAGAACACTATGCATTGCTGTTGCTGTGTTGGTTTTCTAAAGACACAAGCCCTGTTTGTTCCCTGTGTTTTCAGCAAGCAGAGAAGCTGCTGCAGACACTTTCTTGCCCCTTTTCCACAAGTGAAGTATATTTTGTGCCAGTTGGTGTGTTCCTCCTCTGCAGAGCAAGAGCAAAGGTTTTAGGATCTAAATTGCTTGTTTTCCATGGAAGAGCTATGTAGAACACTATGCTTTGCTGTTGCTGTGTTGGTTTTCTCAAGAAACAAACCCTGTTTGTTCTCTGTACTTGCAGCGAGCAGAGAAGCTCTTGAAGACACGTACCTGCTTTCTCCACTACTGACGTATATTTTGTACCAGTTGGTGTATTCCTCGTCTGGAGAGCAGGAGCAAAGGTTTTAGGACCTAAATTGCTTGATTTCCTTGGAAGAGATATGTAGAACACTGTGCTTTGCTGTTACTGTGTTGGTTTTCTCAAGACACAAGTCCTGTTGGTTGTCTGTGTTTGCAGCAAGCAGAGAAGCTGCTGCAGACACTTTCTTGCTCCTTTTCCACTAGTGAAGTATATTTTGTACCAGTTGGTGTATTCCTCGTCTGCTAAGCAAGAGCAAAGGTTTTAGGATCTAAATTGCTTGTTTTCCATGGAAGAGCTATGTAGAACACTATGCTTTGCTGTTGCTGTGTTGGTTTTCTCAAGACACAAGCCCTGTTTGTTCTCTGTGTTTTCAGCAAGCAGAGAAGCTGCTGCAGACACTTTCTTGCCCCTTTTCCACAAGTGAAGTATATTTTGTACCAGTTGGTGTATTCCTCGTCTGCAGAGCAAGATCAAAGGTTTTAGGATCTAAATTGCTTGTTTTCCATGGAAGAGCTATGTAGAACACTATGCTTTGCTGTTGCTGTGTTGGTTTTCTCAAGACACAAGTCCTGTTGGTTGTCTGTGTTTGCAGCAAGCAGAGAAGCTGCTGCAGACACTTTCTTGCCCCTTTTCCACAAGTGAAGTATATTTTGTACCAGTTGGTGTATTCCTCGTCTGCAGAGCAAGAGCAAAGGTTTTAGGATCTAAATTGCTTGTTTTCCATGGAAGAGCTATGTAGAACACTATGCTTTGCTGTTGCTGTGTTGGTTTTCTAAAGACACAAGCCCTGTTTGTTCCCTGTGTTTTCAGCAAGCAGAGAAGCTGCTGCAGACACTTTCTTGCCCCTTTTCCACAAGTGAAGTATATTTTGTACCAGTTGGTGTGTTCCTCCTCTGCAGAGCAAGAGCAAAGGTTTTAGGATCTAAATTGCTTGTTTTCCATGGAAGAGCTATGTAGAACACTATGCTTTGCTGTTGCTGTGTTGGTTTTCTCAAGACACAAGTCCTGTTGGTTGTCTGTGTTTGCAGCAAGCAGAGAAGCTGCTGCAGACACTTTCTTGCCCCTTTTCCACAAGTGAAGTATATTTTGTACCAGTTGGTGTATTCCTCGTCTGCAGAGCAAGAGCAAAGGTTTTACGATCTAAATTGCTTGTTTTCCATGGAAGAGCTATGTAGAACACTATGCTTTGCTGTTGCTGTGTTGGTTTTTCTCAAGACACAAGTCCTGTTGGTTGTCTGTGTTTGCAGCAAGCAGAGAAGCTGCTGCAGACACTTTCTTGCCCCTTTTCCACAAGTGAAGTATATTTTGTACCAGTTGGTGTATTCCTCGTCTGCAGAGCAAGAGCAAAGGTTTTAGGATCTAAATTGCTTGTTTTCCATGGAAGAGCTATGTAGAACACTATGCTTTGCTGTTGCTGTGTTGGTTTTCTCAAGACACAAGCCCTGTTTGTTCCCTGTGTTTTCAGCAAGCAGAGAAGCTGCTGCAGACACTTTCTTGCCCCTTTTCCACAAGTGAAGTATATTTTGTGCCAGTTGGTGTGTTCCTCGTCTGCAGAGCAAGAGCAAAGGTTTTAGGATCTAAATTGCTTGTTTTCCATGGAAGAGCTATGTAGAACACTATGCTTTGCTGTTGCTGTGTTGGTTTTCTCAAGACACAAGTCCTGTTGGTTGTCTGTGTTTGCAGCAAGCAGAGAAGCTGCTGCAGACACTTTCTTGCTCCTTTTCCACTAGTGAAGTATATTTTGTAGCAGTTGGTGTATTCCTCGTCTGCAGAGCAAGAGCAAAGGTTTTAGGATCTAAATTGCTTGTTTTCCATGGAAGAGCTATGTAGAACACTATGCTTTGCTGTTGCTGTGTTGGTTTTCTCAAGACACAAGTCCTGTTGGTTGTCTGTGTTTTCAGCAAGCAGAGAAGCTGCTGCAGACACTTTCTTGCCCCTTTTCCACTAGTGAAGTATATTTTGTACCAGTTGGTGTGTTCCTCCTCTGCAGAGCAAGAGCAAAGGTTTTAGGATCTAAATTGCTTGTTTTCCATGGAAGAGCTATGTAGAACACTATGCTTTGCTGTTGCTGTGTTGGTTTTCTCAAGACACAAGTCCTGTTGGTTGTCTGTGTTTGCAGCAAGCAGAGAAGCTGCTGCAGACACTTTCTTGCCCCTTTTCCACAAGTGAAGTATATTTTGTACCAGTTGGTGTATTCCTCGTCTGCAGAGCAAGAGCAAAGGTTTTAGGATCTAAATTGCTTGTTTTCCATGGAAGAGCTATGTAGAACACTATGCTTTGCTGTTGCTGTGTTGGTTTTCTCAAGACACAAGCCCTGTTTGTTCCCTGTGTTTTCAGCAAGCAGAGAAACTGCTGCAGACACTTTCTTGCCCCTTTTCCACAAGTGAAGTATATTTTGTGCCAGTTGGTGTGTTCCTCCTCTGCAGAGCAAGAGCAAAGGTTTTAGGATCTAAATTGCTTGTTTTCCATGGAAGAGCTATGTAGAACACTATGCTTTGCTGTTGCTGTGTTGGTTTTCTCAAGACACAAGCCCTGTTTGTTCTCTGTGTTTTCAGCAAGCAGAGAAGCTGCTGCAGACACTTTCTTGCCCCTTTTCCACTAGTGAAGTATATTTTGTACCAGTTGGTGTATTCCTCGTCTGCAGAGCAAGAGCAAAGGTTTTAGGATCTAAATTGCTTGTTTTCCATGGAAGAGCTCTGCAGAACACTATGCTTTGCTGTTGCTGTGTTGGTTTTCTCAAGACACAAGTCCTGTTGGTTGTCTGTGTTTGCAGCAAGCAGAGAAGCTGCTGCAGACACTTTCTTGCCCCTTTTCCACAAGTGAAGTATATTTTGTACCAGTTGGTGTATTCCTCGTCTGGAGAGCAGGAGCAAAGGTTTTAGGACCTAAATTGCTTGATTTCCTTGGAAGAGATATGTAGAACACTGTGCTTTGCTGTTACTGTGTTGGTTTTCTCAAGACACAAGTCCTGTTGGTTGTCTGTGTTTGCAGCAAGCAGAGAAGCTGCTGCAGACACTTTCTTGCTCCTTTTCCACTAGTGAAGTATATTTTGTACCAGTTGGTGTATTCCTCGTCTGCAGAGCAAGAGCAAAGGTTTTAGGATCTAAATTGCTTGTTTTCCATGGAAGAGCTATGTAGAACACTATGATTTGCTGTTGCTGTGTTGGTTTTCTCAAGACACAAGCCCTGTTTGTTCTCTGTGTTTTCAGCAAGCAGAGAAGCTGCTGCAGACACTTTCTTGCCCCTTTTCCACAAGTGAAGTATATTTTGTACCAGTTGGTGTATTCCTCGTCTGCAGAGCAAGATCAAAGGTTTTAGGATCTAAATTGCTTGTTTTCCATGGAAGAGCTATGTAGAACACTATGCTTTGCTGTTGCTGTGTTGGTTTTCTCAAGACACAAGTCCTGTTGGTTGTCTGTGTTTGCAGCAAGCAGAGAAGCTGCTGCAGACACTTTCTTGCCCCTTTTCCACAAGTGAAGTATATTTTGTACCAGTTGGTGTATTCCTCGTCTGCAGAGCAAGAGCAAAGGTTTTAGGATCTAAATTGCTTGTTTTCCATGGAAGAGCTATGTAGAACACTATGCTTTGCTGTTGCTGTGTTGGTTTTCTCAAGACACAAGCCCTGTTTGTTCCCTGTGTTTTCAGCAAGCAGAGAAACTGCTGCAGACACTTTCTTGCCCCTTTTCCACAAGTGAAGTATATTTTGTGCCAGTTGGTGTGTTCCTCCTCTGCAGAGCAAGAGCAAAGGTTTTAGGATCTAAATTGCTTGTTTTCCATGGAAGAGCTATGTAGAACACTATGCTTTGCTGTTGCTGTGTTGGTTTTCTCAAGACACAAGCCCTGTTTGTTCTCTGTGTTTTCAGCAAGCAGAGAAGCTGCTGCAGACACTTTCTTGCCCCTTTTCCACTAGTGAAGTATATTTTGTACCAGTTGGTGTATTCCTCGTCTGCAGAGCAAGAGCAAAGGTTTTAGGATCTAAATTGCTTGTTTTCCATGGAAGAGCTCTGCAGAACACTATGCTTTGCTGTTGCTGTGTTGGTTTTCTCAAGACACAAGTCCTGTTGGTTGTCTGTGTTTGCAGCAAGCAGAGAAGCTGCTGCAGACACTTTCTTGCCCCTTTTCCACAAGTGAAGTATATTTTGTACCAGTTGGTGTATTCCTCGTCTGGAGAGCAGGAGCAAAGGTTTTAGGACCTAAATTGCTTGATTTCCTTGGAAGAGATATGTAGAACACTGTGCTTTGCTGTTACTGTGTTGGTTTTCTCAAGACACAAGTCCTGTTGGTTGTCTGTGTTTGCAGCAAGCAGAGAAGCTGCTGCAGACACTTTCTTGCTCCTTTTCCACTAGTGAAGTATATTTTGTACCAGTTGGTGTATTCCTCGTCTGCAGAGCAAGAGCAAAGGTTTTAGGATCTAAATTGCTTGTTTTCCATGGAAGAGCTATGTAGAACACTATGATTTGCTGTTGCTGTGTTGGTTTTCTCAAGACACAAGCCCTGTTTGTTCTCTGTGTTTTCAGCAAGCAGAGAAGCTGCTGCAGACACTTTCTTGCCCCTTTTCCACAAGTGAAGTATATTTTGTACCAGTTGGTGTATTCCTCGTCTGCAGAGCAAGATCAAAGGTTTTAGGATCTAAATTGCTTGTTTTCCATGGAAGAGCTATGTAGAACACTATGCTTTGCTGTTGCTGTGTTGGTTTTCTCAAGACACAAGTCCTGTTGGTTGTCTGTGTTTGCAGCAAGCAGAGAAGCTGCTGCAGACACTTTCTTGCCCCTTTTCCACAAGTGAAGTATATTTTGTACCAGTTGGTGTATTCCTCGTCTGCAGAGCAAGAGCAAAGGTTTTAGGATCTAAATTGCTTGTTTTCCATGGAAGAGCTATGTAGAACACTATGCTTTGCTGTTGCTGTGTTGGTTTTCTAAAGACACAAGCCCTGTTTGTTCCCTGTGTTTTCAGCAAGCAGAGAAGCTGCTGCAGTCACTTTCTTGCCCCTTTTCCACAAGTGAAGTATATTTTGTGCCAGTTGGTGTGTTCCTCCTCTGCAGAGCAAGAGCAAAGGTTTTAGGATCTAAATTGCTTGTTTTCCATGGAAGAGCTATGTAGAACACTATGCTTTGCTGTTGCTGTGTTGGTTTTCTCAAGACACAAGTCCTGTTGGTTGTCTGTGTTTGCAGCAAGCAGAGAAGCTGCTGCAGACACTTTCTTGCCCCTTTTCCACAAGTGAAGTATATTTTGTACCAGTTGGTGTATTCCTCGTCTGCAGAGCAAGAGCAAAGGTTTTAGGATCTAAATTGCTTGTTTTCCATGGAAGAGCTATGTAGAACACTATGCTTTGCTGTTGCTGTGTTGGTTTTCTCAAGACACAAGTCCTGTTGGTTGTCTGTGTTTGCAGCAAGCAGAGAAGCTGCTGCAGACACTTTCTTGCTCCTTTTCCACAAGTGAAGTATATTTTGTACCAGTTGGTGTATTCCTCGTCTGCAGAGCAAGAGCAAAGGTTTTAGGATCTAAATTGCTTGTTTTCCATGGAAGAGCTATGTAGAACACTATGCTTTGCTGTTGCTGTGTTGGTTTTCTCAAGACACAAGTCCTGTTGGTTGTCTGTGTTTGCAGCAAGCAGAGAAGCTGCTGCAGACACTTTCTTGCCCCTTTTCCACAAGTGAAGTATATTTTGTACCAGTTGGTGTATTCCTCGTCTGCAGAGCAAAAGCAAAGGTTTTAGGATCTAAATTGCTTGTTTTCCATGGAAGAGCTATGTAGAACACTATGCTTTGCTGTTGCTGTGTTGGTTTTCTAAAGACACAAGCCCTGTTTGTTCCCTGTGTTTTCAGCAAGCAGAGAAGCTGCTGCAGACACTTTCTTGCCCCTTTTCCACAAGTGAAGTATATTTTGTGCCAGTTGGTGTGTTCCTCCTCTGCAGAGCAAGATCAAAGGTTTTAGGATCTAAATTGCTTGTTTTCCATGGAAGAGCTATGTAGAACACTATGCTTTGCTGTTGCTGTGTTGGTTTTCTCAAGACACAAGTCCTGTTGGTTGTCTGTGTTTGCAGCAAGCAGAGAAGCTGCTGCAGACACTTTCTTGCCCCTTTTCCACAAGTGAAGTATATTTTGTACCAGTTGGTGTATTCCTCGTCTGCAGAGCAAGAGCAAAGGTTTTACGATCTAAATTGCTTGTTTTCCATGGAAGAGCTATGTAGAACACTATGCTTTGCTGTTGCTGTGTTGGTTTTCTCAAGACACAAGTCCTGTTGGTTGTCTGTGTTTGCAGCAAGCAGAGAAGCTGCTGCAGACACTTTCTTGCTCCTTTTCCACTAGTGAAGTATATTTTGTACCAGTTGGTGTATTCCTCGTCTGCAGAGCAAGAGCAAAGGTTTTAGGACCTAAATTGCTTGTTTTCCATGGAAGAGCTCTGTAGAACACTATGCTTTGCTGTTGCTGTGTTGGTTTTCTCAAGACACAAGTCCTGTTGGTTGTCTGTGTTTGCAGCAAGCAGAGAAGCTGCTGCAGACACTTTCTTGCCCCTTTTCCACAAGTGAAGTATATTTTGTGCCAGTTGGTGTGTTCCTCCTCTGCAGAGCAAGAGCAAAGGTTTTAGGATCTAAATTGCTTGTTTTCCATGGAAGAGCTATGTAGAACACTATGCTTTGCTGTTGCTGTGTTGGTTTTCTCAAGACACAAGTCCTGTTGGTTGTCTGTGTTTGCAGCAAGCAGAGAAGCTGCTGCAGACATTTTCTTGCCCCTTTTCCACAAGTGAAGTATATTTTGTACCAGTTGGTGTATTCCTCGTCTGCAGAGCAAGAGCAAAGGTTTTAGGATCTAAATTGCTTGTTTTCCATGGAAGAGCTATGTAGAACACTATGCTTTGCTGTTGCTGTGTTGGTTTTCTCAAGACACAAGTCCTGTTGGTTGTCTGTGTTTGCAGCAAGCAGAGAAGCTGCTGCAGACACTTTCTTGCTCCTTTTCCACTAGTGAAGTATATTTTGTACCAGTTGGTGTATTCCTCGTCTGCAGAGCAAGAGCAAAGGTTTTAGGATCTAAATTGCTTGTTTTCCATGGAAGAGCTATGTAGAACACTATGCTTTGCTGTTGCTGTGTTGGTTTTCTCAAGACACAAGTCCTGTTGGTTGTCTGTGTTTGCAGCAAGCAGAGAAGCTGCTGCAGACACTTTCTTGCTCCTTTTCCACTAGTGAAGTATATTTTGTACCAGTTGGTGTATTCCTCGTCTGCAGAGCAAGAGCAAAGGTTTTAGGATCTAAATTGCTTGTTTTCCATGGAAGAGCTATGTAGAACACTATGCTTTGCTGTTGCTGTGTTGGTTTTCTCAAGACACAAGTCCTGTTGGTTGTCTGTGTTTGCAGCAAGCAGAGAAGCTGCTGCAGACACTTTCTTGCTCCTTTTCCACTAGTGAAGTATATTTTGTACCAGTTGGTGTATTCCTCGTCTGCAGAGCAAGAGCAAAGGTTTTAGGATCTAAATTGCTTGTTTTCCATGGAAGAGCTATGTAGAACACTATGCTTTGCTGTTGCTGTGTTGGTTTTCTCAAGACACAAGTCCTGTTGGTTGTCTGTGTTTGCAGCAAGCAGAGAAGCTGCTGCAGACACTTTCTTGCCCCTTTTCCACAAGTGAAGTATATTTTGTGCCAGTAGGTGTGTTCCTCCTCTGCAGAGCAAGAGCAAAGGTTTTAGGATCTAAATTGCTTGTTTTCCATGGAAGAGCTATGTAGAACACTATGCTTTGCTGTTGCTGTGTTGGTTTTCTCAAGACACAAGTCCTGTTGGTTGTCTGTGTTTGCAGCAAGCAGAGAAGCTGCTGCAGACACTTTCTTGCCCCTTTTCCACAAGTGAAGTATATTTTGTACCAGTTGGTGTATTCCTCCTCTGCAGAGCAAGAGCAAATATGTTAGGACCTAAATTACTTGATTTCCATGGAAGAGCTCTGTAGAACACTATGCTTTGCTGTTGCTGTGTCGGTTTTCTCAAGAAACAAACCCTGTTTGTTCTCTGTACTTGCAGCGAGCAGAGAAGCTCTTGAAGACACGTACCTGCTTTCTCCACTACTGACGTATATTTTGTACCAGTTGGTGTATTCCTCGTCTGGAGAGCAGGAGCAAAGGTTTTAGGACCTAAATTGCTTGATTTCCTTGGAAGAGATATGTAGAACACTGTGCTTTGCTGTTACTGTGTTGGTTTTCTCAAGACACAAGTCCTGTTGGTTGTCTGTGTTTGCAGCAAGCAGAGAAGCTGCTGCAGACACTTTCTTGCTCCTTTTCCACTAGTGAAGTATATTTTGTACCAGTTGGTGTATTCCTCGTCTGCAGAGCAAGAGCAAAGGTTTTAGGATCTAAATTGCTTGTTTTCCATGGAAGAGCTATTAAGAACACTATGCTTTGCTGTTGCTGTGTTGGTTTTCTCAAGACACAAGTCCTGTTGGTTGTCTGTGTTTGCAGCAAGCAGAGAAGCTGCTGCAGACACTTTCTTGCCCCTTTTCCACAAGTGAAGTATATTTTGTACCAGTTGGTGTATTCCTCGTCTGCAGAGCAAGAGCAAAGGTTTTAGGATCTAAATTGCTTGTTTTCCATGGAAGAGCTATGTAGAACACTATGCTTTGCTGTTGCTGTGTTGGTTTTCTAAAGACACAAGCCCTGTTTGTTCCCTGTGTTTTCAGCAAGCAGAGAAGCTGCTGCAGTCACTTTCTTGCCCCTTTTCCACAAGTGAAGTATATTTTGTGCCAGTTGGTGTGTTCCTCCTCTGCAGAGCAAGAGCAAAGGTTTTAGGATCTAAATTGCTTGTTTTCCATGGAAGAGCTATGTAGAACACTATGCTTTGCTGTTGCTGTGTTGGTTTTCTCAAGACACAAGTCCTGTTGGTTGTCTGTGTTTGCAGCAAGCAGAGAAGCTGCTGCAGACACTTTCTTGCCCCTTTTCCACAAGTGAAGTATATTTTGTACCAGTTGGTGTATTCCTCGTCTGCAGAGCAAGAGCAAAGGTTTTAGGATCTAAATTGCTTGTTTTCCATGGAAGAGCTATGTAGAACACTATGCTTTGCTGTTGCTGTGTTGGTTTTCTAAAGACACAAGCCCTGTTTGTTCCCTGTGTTTTCAGCAAGCAGAGAAGCTGCTGCAGTCACTTTCTTGCCCCTTTTCCACAAGTGAAGTATATTTTGTGCCAGTTGGTGTGTTCCTCCTCTGCAGAGCAAGAGCAAAGGTTTTAGGATCTAAATTGCTTGTTTTCCATGGAAGAGCTATGTAGAACACTATGCTTTGCTGTTGCTGTGTTGGTTTTCTCAAGACACAAGTCCTGTTGGTTGTCTGTGTTTGCAGCAAGCAGAGAAGCTGCTGCAGACACTTTCTTGCCCCTTTTCCACAAGTGAAGTATATTTTGTACCAGTTGGTGTATTCCTCGTCTGCAGAGCAAGAGCAAAGGTTTTAGGATCTAAATTGCTTGTTTTCCATGGAAGAGCTATGTAGAACACTATGCTTTGCTGTTGCTGTGTTGGTTTTCTCAAGACACAAGTCCTGTTGGTTGTCTGTGTTTGCAGCAAGCAGAGAAGCTGCTGCAGACACTTTCTTGCTCCTTTTCCACAAGTGAAGTATATTTTGTACCAGTTGGTGTATTCCTCGTCTGCAGAGCAAGAGCAAAGGTTTTAGGATCTAAATTGCTTGTTTTCCATGGAAGAGCTATGTAGAACACTATGCTTTGCTGTTGCTGTGTTGGTTTTCTCAAGACACAAGTCCTGTTGGTTGTCTGTGTTTGCAGCAAGCAGAGAAGCTGCTGCAGACACTTTCTTGCCCCTTTTCCACAAGTGAAGTATATTTTGTACCAGTTGGTGTATTCCTCGTCTGCAGAGCAAAAGCAAAGGTTTTAGGATCTAAATTGCTTGTTTTCCATGGAAGAGCTATGTAGAACACTATGCTTTGCTGTTGCTGTGTTGGTTTTCTAAAGACACAAGCCCTGTTTGTTCCCTGTGTTTTCAGCAAGCAGAGAAGCTGCTGCAGACACTTTCTTGCCCCTTTTCCACAAGTGAAGTATATTTTGTGCCAGTTGGTGTGTTCCTCCTCTGCAGAGCAAGATCAAAGGTTTTAGGATCTAAATTGCTTGTTTTCCATGGAAGAGCTATGTAGAACACTATGCTTTGCTGTTGCTGTGTTGGTTTTCTCAAGACACAAGTCCTGTTGGTTGTCTGTGTTTGCAGCAAGCAGAGAAGCTGCTGCAGACACTTTCTTGCCCCTTTTCCACAAGTGAAGTATATTTTGTACCAGTTGGTGTATTCCTCGTCTGCAGAGCAAGAGCAAAGGTTTTACGATCTAAATTGCTTGTTTTCCATGGAAGAGCTATGTAGAACACTATGCTTTGCTGTTGCTGTGTTGGTTTTCTCAAGACACAAGTCCTGTTGGTTGTCTGTGTTTGCAGCAAGCAGAGAAGCTGCTGCAGACACTTTCTTGCTCCTTTTCCACTAGTGAAGTATATTTTGTACCAGTTGGTGTATTCCTCGTCTGCAGAGCAAGAGCAAAGGTTTTAGGACCTAAATTGCTTGTTTTCCATGGAAGAGCTCTGTAGAACACTATGCTTTGCTGTTGCTGTGTTGGTTTTCTCAAGACACAAGTCCTGTTGGTTGTCTGTGTTTGCAGCAAGCAGAGAAGCTGCTGCAGACACTTTCTTGCCCCTTTTCCACAAGTGAAGTATATTTTGTGCCAGTTGGTGTGTTCCTCCTCTGCAGAGCAAGAGCAAAGGTTTTAGGATCTAAATTGCTTGTTTTCCATGGAAGAGCTATGTAGAACACTATGCTTTGCTGTTGCTGTGTTGGTTTTCTCAAGACACAAGTCCTGTTGGTTGTCTGTGTTTGCAGCAAGCAGAGAAGCTGCTGCAGACATTTTCTTGCCCCTTTTCCACAAGTGAAGTATATTTTGTACCAGTTGGTGTATTCCTCGTCTGCAGAGCAAGAGCAAAGGTTTTAGGATCTAAATTGCTTGTTTTCCATGGAAGAGCTATGTAGAACACTATGCTTTGCTGTTGCTGTGTTGGTTTTCTCAAGACACAAGTCCTGTTGGTTGTCTGTGTTTGCAGCAAGCAGAGAAGCTGCTGCAGACACTTTCTTGCTCCTTTTCCACTAGTGAAGTATATTTTGTACCAGTTGGTGTATTCCTCGTCTGCAGAGCAAGAGCAAAGGTTTTAGGATCTAAATTGCTTGTTTTCCATGGAAGAGCTATGTAGAACACTATGCTTTGCTGTTGCTGTGTTGGTTTTCTCAAGACACAAGTCCTGTTGGTTGTCTGTGTTTGCAGCAAGCAGAGAAGCTGCTGCAGACACTTTCTTGCTCCTTTTCCACTAGTGAAGTATATTTTGTACCAGTTGGTGTATTCCTCGTCTGCAGAGCAAGAGCAAAGGTTTTAGGATCTAAATTGCTTGTTTTCCATGGAAGAGCTATGTAGAACACTATGCTTTGCTGTTGCTGTGTTGGTTTTCTCAAGACACAAGTCCTGTTGGTTGTCTGTGTTTGCAGCAAGCAGAGAAGCTGCTGCAGACACTTTCTTGCTCCTTTTCCACTAGTGAAGTATATTTTGTACCAGTTGGTGTATTCCTCGTCTGCAGAGCAAGAGCAAAGGTTTTAGGATCTAAATTGCTTGTTTTCCATGGAAGAGCTATGTAGAACACTATGCTTTGCTGTTGCTGTGTTGGTTTTCTCAAGACACAAGTCCTGTTGGTTGTCTGTGTTTGCAGCAAGCAGAGAAGCTGCTGCAGACACTTTCTTGCCCCTTTTCCACAAGTGAAGTATATTTTGTGCCAGTAGGTGTGTTCCTCCTCTGCAGAGCAAGAGCAAAGGTTTTAGGATCTAAATTGCTTGTTTTCCATGGAAGAGCTATGTAGAACACTATGCTTTGCTGTTGCTGTGTTGGTTTTCTCAAGACACAAGTCCTGTTGGTTGTCTGTGTTTGCAGCAAGCAGAGAAGCTGCTGCAGACACTTTCTTGCCCCTTTTCCACAAGTGAAGTATATTTTGTACCAGTTGGTGTATTCCTCCTCTGCAGAGCAAGAGCAAATATGTTAGGACCTAAATTACTTGATTTCCATGGAAGAGCTCTGTAGAACACTATGCTTTGCTGTTGCTGTGTCGGTTTTCTCAAGAAACAAACCCTGTTTGTTCTCTGTACTTGCAGCGAGCAGAGAAGCTCTTGAAGACACGTACCTGCTTTCTCCACTACTGACGTATATTTTGTACCAGTTGGTGTATTCCTCGTCTGGAGAGCAGGAGCAAAGGTTTTAGGACCTAAATTGCTTGATTTCCTTGGAAGAGATATGTAGAACACTGTGCTTTGCTGTTACTGTGTTGGTTTTCTCAAGACACAAGTCCTGTTGGTTGTCTGTGTTTGCAGCAAGCAGAGAAGCTGCTGCAGACACTTTCTTGCTCCTTTTCCACTAGTGAAGTATATTTTGTACCAGTTGGTGTATTCCTCGTCTGCAGAGCAAGAGCAAAGGTTTTAGGATCTAAATTGCTTGTTTTCCATGGAAGAGCTATGTAGAACACTATGCTTTGCTGTTGCTGTGTTGGTTTTCTCAAGACACAAGCCCTGTTTGTTCTCTGTGTTTTCAGCAAGCAGAGAAGCTGCTGCAGACACTTTCTTGCCCCTTTTCCACTAGTGAAGTATATTTTGTACCAGTTGGTGTATTCCTCGTCTGCAGAGCAAGATCAAAGGTTTTAGGATCTAAATTGCTTGTTTTCCATGGAAGAGCTATGTAGAACACTATGCTTTGCTGTTGCTGTGTTGGTTTTCTCAAGACACAAGTCCTGTTGGTTGTCTGTGTTTGCAGCAAGCAGAGAAGCTGCTGCAGACACTTTCTTGCTCCTTTTCCACAAGTGAAGTATATTTTGTACCAGTTGGTGTATTCCTCGTCTGCAGAGCAAGAGCAAAGGTTTTAGGATCTAAATTGCTTGTTTTCCATGGAAGAGCTATGTAGAACACTATGCTTTGCTGTTGCTGTGTTGGTTTTCTAAAGACACAAGCCCTGTTTGTTCCCTGTGTTTTCAGCAAGCAGAGAAGCTGCTGCAGACACTTTCTTGCCCCTTTTCCACAAGTGAAGTATATTTTGTGCCAGTTGGTGTGTTCCTCCTCTGCAGAGCAAGAGCAAAGGTTTTAGGATCTAAATTGCTTGTTTTCCATGGAAGAGCTATGTAGAACACTATGCTTTGCTGTTGCTGTGTTGGTTTTCTCAAGACACAAGTCCTGTTGGTTGTCTGTGTTTGCAGCAAGCAGAGAAGCTGCTGCAGACACTTTCTTGCCCCTTTTCCACAAGTGAAGTATATTTTGTACCAGTTGGTGTATTCCTCGTCTGCAGAGCAAGAGCAAAGGTTTTAGGATCTAAATTGCTTGTTTTCCATGGAAGAGCTATGTAGAACACTATGCTTTGCTGTTGCTGTGTTGGTTTTCTAAAGACACAAGTCCTGTTGGTTGTCTGTGTTTGCAGCAAGCAGAGAAGCTGCTGCAGACACTTTCTTGCTCCTTTTCCACTAGTGAAGTATATTTTGTACCAGTTGGTGTATTCCTCGTCTGCAGAGCAAGAGCAAAGGTTTTAGGATCTAAATTGCTTGTTTTCCATGGAAGAGCTATGTAGAACACTATGCTTTGCTGTTGCTGTGTTGGTTTTCTCAAGACACAAGTCCTGTTGGTTGTCTGTGTTTGCAGCAAGCAGAGAAGCTGCTGCAGACACTTTCTTGCCCCTTTTCCACAAGTGAAGTATATTTTGTGCCAGTTGGTGTGTTCCTCCTCTGCAGAGCAAGAGCAAAGGTTTTAGGATCTAAATTGCTTGTTTTCCATGGAAGAGCTATGTAGAACACTATGCTTTGCTGTTGCTGTGTTGGTTTTCTCAAGACACAAGTCCTGTTGGTTGTCTGTGTTTGCAGCAAGCAGAGAAGCTGCTGCAGACACTTTCTTGCCCCTTTTCCACAAGTGAAGTATATTTTGTACCAGTTGGTGTATTCCTCCTCTGCAGAGCAAGAGCAAATATGTTAGGACCTAAATTACTTGATTTCCATGGAAGAGCTCTGTAGAACACTATGCTTTGCTGTTGCTGTGTCGGTTTTCTCAAGAAACAAACCCTGTTTGTTCTCTGTACTTGCAGCGAGCAGAGAAGCTCTTGAAGACACGTACCTGCTTTCTCCACTACTGACGTATATTTTGTACCAGTTGGTGTATTCCTCGTCTGGAGAGCAGGAGCAAAGGTTTTAGGACCTAAATTGCTTGATTTCCTTGGAAGAGATATGTAGAACACTGTGCTTTGCTGTTACTGTGTTGGTTTTCTCAAGACACAAGTCCTGTTGGTTGTCTGTGTTTGCAGCAAGCAGAGAAGCTGCTGCAGACACTTTCTTGCTCCTTTTCCACTAGTGAAGTATATTTTGTACCAGTTGGTGTATTCCTCGTCTGCAGAGCAAGAGCAAAGGTTTTAGGATCTAAATTGCTTGTTTTCCATGGAAGAGCTATTAAGAACACTATGCTTTGCTGTTGCTGTGTTGGTTTTCTCAAGACACAAGTCCTGTTGGTTGTCTGTGTTTGCAGCAAGCAGAGAAGCTGCTGCAGACACTTTCTTGCCCCTTTTCCACAAGTGAAGTATTTTTTGTACCAGTTGGTGTATTCCTCGTCTGCAGAGCAAGAGCAAAGGTTTTAGGATCTAAATTGCTTGTTTTCCATGGAAGAGCTATGTAGAACACTATGCTTTGCTGTTGCTGTGTTGGTTTTCTAAAGACACAAGCCCTGTTTGTTCCCTGTGTTTTCAGCAAGCAGAGAAGCTGCTGCAGACACTTTCTTGCCCCTTTTCCACAAGTGAAGTATATTTTGTGCCAGTTGGTGTGTTCCTCCTCTGCAGAGCAAGAGCAAAGGTTTTAGGATCTAAATTGCTTGTTTTCCATGGAAGAGCTCTGTAGAACACTATGCTTTGCTGTTGCTGTGTTGGTTTTCTCAAGACACAAGTCCTGTTGGTTGTCTGTGTTTGCAGCAAGCAGAGAAGCTGCTGCAGACACTTTCTTGCCCCTTTTCCACAAGTGAAGTATATTTTGTACCAGTTGGTGTATTCCTCGTCTGCAGAGCAAGAGCAAAGGTTTTACGATCTAAATTGCTTGTTTTCCATGGAAGAGCTATGTAGAACACTATGCTTTGCTGTTGCTGTGTTGGTTTTCTCAAGACACAAGTCCTGTTGGTTGTCTGTGTTTGCAGCAAGCAGAGAAGCTGCTGCAGACACTTTCTTGCTCCTTTTCCACTAGTGAAGTATATTTTGTACCAGTTGGTGTATTCCTCGTCTGCAGAGCAAGAGCAAAGGTTTTAGGATCTAAATTGCTTGTTTTCCATGGAAGAGCTATGTAGAACACTATGCTTTGCTGTTGCTGTGTTGGTTTTCTCAAGACACAAGTCCTGTTGGTTGTCTGTGTTTGCAGCAAGCAGAGAAGCTGCTGCAGACACTTTCTTGCTCCTTTTCCACAAGTGAAGTATATTTTGTACCAGTTGGTGTATTCCTCGTCTGCAGAGCAAGAGCAAAGGTTTTAGGATCTAAATTGCTTGTTTTCCATGGAAGAGCTATGTAGAACACTATGCTTTGCTGTTGCTGTGTTGGTTTTCTCAAGACACAAGTCCTGTTGGTTGTCTGTGTTTGCAGCAAGCAGAGAAGCTGCTGCAGACACTTTCTTGCTCCTTTTCCACTAGTGAAGTATATTTTGTACCAGTTGGTGTATTCCTCGTCTGCAGAGCAAGAGCAAAGGTTTTAGGATCTAAATTGCTTGTTTTCCATGGAAGAGCTATGTAGAACACTATGCTTTGCTGTTGCTGTGTTGGTTTTCTCAAGACACAAGTCCTGTTGGTTGTCTGTGTTTGCAGCAAGCAGAGAAGCTGCTGCAGACACTTTCTTGCCCCTTTTCCACAAGTGAAGTATATTTTGTGCCAGTTGGTGTGTTCCTCCTCTGCAGAGCAAGAGCAAAGGTTTTAGGATCTAAATTGCTTGTTTTCCATGGAAGAGCTATGTAGAACACTATGCTTTGCTGTTGCTGTGTTGGTTTTCTCAAGACACAAGTCCTGTTGGTTGTCTGTGTTTGCAGCAAGCAGAGAAGCTGCTGCAGACACTTTCTTGCCCCTTTTCCACAAGTGAAGTATATTTTGTACCAGTTGGTGTATTCCTCCTCTGCAGAGCAAGAGCAAATATGTTAGGACCTAAATTACTTGATTTCCATGGAAGAGCTCTGTAGAACACTATGCTTTGCTGTTGCTGTGTCGGTTTTCTCAAGAAACAAACCCTGTTTGTTCTCTGTACTTGCAGCGAGCAGAGAAGCTCTTGAAGACACGTACCTGCTTTCTCCACTACTGACGTATATTTTGTACCAGTTGGTGTATTCCTCGTCTGGAGAGCAGGAGCAAAGGTTTTAGGACCTAAATTGCTTGATTTCCTTGGAAGAGATATGTAGAACACTGTGCTTTGCTGTTACTGTGTTGGTTTTCTCAAGACACAAGTCCTGTTGGTTGTCTGTGTTTGCAGCAAGCAGAGAAGCTGCTGCAGACACTTTCTTGCTCCTTTTCCACTAGTGAAGTATATTTTGTACCAGTTGGTGTATTCCTCGTCTGCAGAGCAAGAGCAAAGGTTTTAGGATCTAAATTGCTTGTTTTCCATGGAAGAGCTATTAAGAACACTATGCTTTGCTGTTGCTGTGTTGGTTTTCTCAAGACACAAGTCCTGTTGGTTGTCTGTGTTTGCAGCAAGCAGAGAAGCTGCTGCAGACACTTTCTTGCCCCTTTTCCACAAGTGAAGTATTTTTTGTACCAGTTGGTGTATTCCTCGTCTGCAGAGCAAGAGCAAAGGTTTTAGGATCTAAATTGCTTGTTTTCCATGGAAGAGCTATGTAGAACACTATGCTTTGCTGTTGCTGTGTTGGTTTTCTAAAGACACAAGCCCTGTTTGTTCCCTGTGTTTTCAGCAAGCAGAGAAGCTGCTGCAGACACTTTCTTGCCCCTTTTCCACAAGTGAAGTATATTTTGTGCCAGTTGGTGTGTTCCTCCTCTGCAGAGCAAGAGCAAAGGTTTTAGGATCTAAATTGCTTGTTTTCCATGGAAGAGCTCTGTAGAACACTATGCTTTGCTGTTGCTGTGTTGGTTTTCTCAAGACACAAGTCCTGTTGGTTGTCTGTGTTTGCAGCAAGCAGAGAAGCTGCTGCAGACACTTTCTTGCCCCTTTTCCACAAGTGAAGTATATTTTGTACCAGTTGGTGTATTCCTCGTCTGCAGAGCAAGAGCAAAGGTTTTACGATCTAAATTGCTTGTTTTCCATGGAAGAGCTATGTAGAACACTATGCTTTGCTGTTGCTGTGTTGGTTTTCTCAAGACACAAGTCCTGTTGGTTGTCTGTGTTTGCAGCAAGCAGAGAAGCTGCTGCAGACACTTTCTTGCCCCTTTTCCACAAGTGAAGTATATTTTGTGCCAGTTGGTGTGTTCCTCCTCTGCAGAGCAAGAGCAAAGGTTTTAGGATCTAAATTGCTTGTTTTCCATGGAAGAGCTATGTAGAACACTATGCTTTGCTGTTGCTGTGTTGGTTTTCTCAAGACACAAGTCCTGTTGGTTGTCTGTGTTTGCAGCAAGCAGAGAAGCTGCTGCAGACACTTTCTTGCCCCTTTTCCACAAGTGAAGTATATTTTGTACCAGTTGGTGTATTCCTCCTCTGCAGAGCAAGAGCAAATATGTTAGGACCTAAATTACTTGATTTCCATGGAAGAGCTCTGTAGAACACTATGCTTTGCTGTTGCTGTGTCGGTTTTCTCAAGAAACAAACCCTGTTTGTTCTCTGTACTTGCAGCGAGCAGAGAAGCTCTTGAAGACACGTACCTGCTTTCTCCACTACTGACGTATATTTTGTACCAGTTGGTGTATTCCTCGTCTGGAGAGCAGGAGCAAAGGTTTTAGGACCTAAATTGCTTGATTTCCTTGGAAGAGATATGTAGAACACTGTGCTTTGCTGTTACTGTGTTGGTTTTCTCAAGACACAAGTCCTGTTGGTTGTCTGTGTTTGCAGCAAGCAGAGAAGCTGCTGCAGACACTTTCTTGCTCCTTTTCCACTAGTGAAGTATATTTTGTACCAGTTGGTGTATTCCTCGTCTGCAGAGCAAGAGCAAAGGTTTTAGGATCTAAATTGCTTGTTTTCCATGGAAGAGCTATTAAGAACACTATGCTTTGCTGTTGCTGTGTTGGTTTTCTCAAGACACAAGTCCTGTTGGTTGTCTGTGTTTGCAGCAAGCAGAGAAGCTGCTGCAGACACTTTCTTGCCCCTTTTCCACAAGTGAAGTATTTTTTGTACCAGTTGGTGTATTCCTCGTCTGCAGAGCAAGAGCAAAGGTTTTAGGATCTAAATTGCTTGTTTTCCATGGAAGAGCTATGTAGAACACTATGCTTTGCTGTTGCTGTGTTGGTTTTCTAAAGACACAAGCCCTGTTTGTTCCCTGTGTTTTCAGCAAGCAGAGAAGCTGCTGCAGACACTTTCTTGCCCCTTTTCCACAAGTGAAGTATATTTTGTGCCAGTTGGTGTGTTCCTCCTCTGCAGAGCAAGATCAAAGGTTTTAGGATCTAAATTGCTTGTTTTCCATGGAAGAGCTATGTAGAACACTATGCTTTGCTGTTGCTGTGTTGGTTTTCTCAGACACAAGTCCTGTTGGTTGTCTGTGTTTGCAGCAAGCAGAGAAGCTGCTGCAGACATTTTCTTGCCCCTTTTCCACAAGTGAAGTATATTTGTACCAGTTGGTGTATTCCTCGTCTGCAGAGCAAGAGCAAAGGTTTTAGGATCTAAATTGCTTGTTTTCCATGGAAGAGCTATGTAGAACACTATGCTTTGCTGTTGCTGTGTTGGTTTTCTCAAGACACAAGTCCTGTTGGTTGTCTGTGTTTGCAGCAAGCAGAGAGCTGCTGCAGACACTTTCTTGCTCCTTTTCCACAAGTGAAGTATATTTTGTACCAGTTGGTGTATTCCTCGTCTGCAGAGCAAGAGCAAAGGTTTTGGGATCTAAATTGCTTGTTTTCCATGGAAGAGCTCTGTAGAACACTATGCTTTGCTGTTGCTGTGTTGGTTTTCTCAAGACACAAGTCCTGTTGGTTGTCTGTGTTTGCAGCAAGCAGAGAAGCTGCTGCAGACACTTTCTTGCCCCTTTTCCACAAGTGAAGTATATTTTGTACCAGTTGGTGTATTCCTCCTCTGCAGAGCAAGAGCAAATATGTTAGGACCTAAATTACTTGATTTCCATGGAAGAGCTCTGTAGAACACTATGCTTTGCTGTTGCTGTGTCGGTTTCTCAAGAAACAAACCCTGTTTGTTCTCTGTACTTGCAGCGAGCAGAGAAGCTCTTGAAGACACGTACCTGCTTTCTCCACTACTGACGTATATTTTGTACCAGTTGGTGTATTCCTCGTCTGGAGAGCAGGAGCAAAGGTTTTAGGACCTAAATTGCTTGATTTCCTTGGAAGAGATATGTAGAACACTGTGCTTTGCTGTTACTGTGTTGGTTTTCTCAAGACACAAGTCCTGTTGGTTGTCTGTGTTTGCAGCAAGCAGAGAAGCTGCTGCAGACACTTTCTTGCTCCTTTTCCACTAGTGAAGTATATTTTGTACCAGTTGGTGTATTCCTCGTCTGCAGAGCAAGAGCAAAGGTTTTAGGATCTAAATTGCTTGTTTTCCATGGAAGAGCTATGTAGAACACTATGCTTTGCTGTTACTGTGTTGGTTTTCTCAAGACACAAGCCCTGTTTGTTCTCTGTGTTTTCAGCAAGCAGAGAAGCTGCTGCAGACACTTTCTTGCCCCTTTTCCACAAGTGAAGTATATTTTGTACCAGTTGGTGTATTCCTCGTCTGCAGAGCAAGATCAAAGGTTTTAGGATCTAAATTGCTTGTTTTCCATGGAAGAGCTATGTAGAACACTATGCTTTGCTGTTGCTGTGTTGGTTTTCTCAAGACACAAGTCCTGTTGGTTGTCTGTGTTTGCAGCAAGCAGAGAAGCTGCTGCAGACACTTTCTTGCCCCTTTTCCACAAGTGAAGTATATTTTGTACCAGTTGGTGTATTCCTCGTCTGCAGAGCAAGAGCAAAGGTTTTAGGATCTAAATTGCTTGTTTTCCATGGAAGAGCTATGTAGAACACTATGCTTTGCTGTTGCTGTGTTGGTTTTCTAAAGACACAAGCCCTGTTTGTTCCCTGTGTTTTCAGCAAGCAGAGAAGCTGCTGCAGACACTTTCTTGCCCCTTTTCCACAAGTGAAGTATATTTTGTGCCAGTTGGTGTGTTCCTCCTCTGCAGAGCAAGAGCAAAGGTTTTAGGATCTAAATTGCTTGTTTTCCATGGAAGAGCTATGTAGAACACTATGCTTTGCTGTTGCTGTGTTGGTTTTCTCAAGACACAAGTCCTGTTGGTTGTCTGTGTTTGCAGCAAGCAGAGAAGCTGCTGCAGACACTTTCTTGCCCCTTTTCCACAAGTGAAGTATATTTTGTACCAGTTGGTGTATTCCTCGTCTGCAGAGCAAGAGCAAAGGTTTTAGGATCTAAATTGCTTGTTTTCCATGGAAGAGCTATGTAGAACACTATGCTTTGCTGTTGCTGTGTTGGTTTTCTCAAGACACAAGTCCTGTTGGTTGTCTGTGTTTGCAGCAAGCAGAGAAGCTGCTGCAGACACTTTCTTGCTCCTTTTCCACTAGTGAAGTATATTTTGTACCAGTTGGTGTATTCCTCGTCTGCAGAGCAAGAGCAAAGGTTTTAGGATCTAAATTGCTTGTTTTCCATGGAAGAGCTATGTAGAACACTATGCTTTGCTGTTGCTGTGTTGGTTTTCTCAAGACACAAGTCCTGTTGGTTGTCTGTGTTTGCAGCAAGCAGAGAAGCTGCTGCAGACACTTTCTTGCCCCTTTTCCACAAGTGAAGTATATTTTGTACCAGTTGGTGTATTCCTCCTCTGCAGAGCAAGAGCAAATATGTTAGGACCTAAATTACTTGATTTCCATGGAAGAGCTCTGTAGAACACTATGCTTTGCTGTTGCTGTGTTGGTTTTCTAAAGACACAAGCCCTGTTTGTTCCCTGTGTTTTCAGCAAGCAGAGAAGCTGCTGCAGACACTTTCTTGCCCCTTTTCCACAAGTGAAGTATATTTTGTGCCAGTTGGTGTGTTCCTCCTCTGCAGAGCAAGATCAAAGGTTTTAGGATCTAAATTGCTTGTTTTCCATGGAAGAGCTATGTAGAACACTATGCTTTGCTGTTGCTGTGTTGGTTTTCTCAAGACACAAGTCCTGTTGGTTGTCTGTGTTTGCAGCAAGCAGAGAAGCTGCTGCAGACACTTTCTTGCCCCTTTTCCACAAGTGAAGTATATTTTGTACCAGTTGGTGTATTCCTCGTCTGCAGAGCAAGAGCAAAGGTTTTAGGATCTAAATTGCTTGTTTTCCATGGAAGAGCTATGTAGAACACTATGCTTTGCTGTTGCTGTGTTGGTTTTCTCAAGACACAAGTCCTGTTGGTTGTCTGTGTTTGCAGCAAGCAGAGAAGCTGCTGCAGACACTTTCTTGCTCCTTTTCCACTAGTGAAGTATATTTTGTACCAGTTGGTGTATTCCTCGTCTGCAGAGCAAGAGCAAAGGTTTTAGGACCTAAATTGCTTGTTTTCCATGGAAGAGCTATGTAGAACACTATGCTTTGCTGTTGCTGTGTTGGTTTTCTCAAGACACAAGTCCTGTTGGTTGTCTGTGTTTGCAGCAAGCAGAGAAGCTGCTGCAGACACTTTCTTGCCCCTTTTCCACAAGTGAAGTATATTTTGTGCCAGTTGGTGTGTTCCTCCTCTGCAGAGCAAGATCAAAGGTTTTAGGATCTAAATTGCTTGTTTTCCATGGAAGAGCTATGTAGAACACTATGCTTTGCTGTTGCTGTGTTGGTTTTCTCAAGACACAAGTCCTGTTGGTTGTCTGTGTTTGCAGCAAGCAGAGAAGCTGCTGCAGACATTTTCTTGCCCCTTTTCCACAAGTGAAGTATATTTTGTACCAGTTGGTGTATTCCTCGTCTGCAGAGCAAGAGCAAAGGTTTTAGGATCTAAATTGCTTGTTTTCCATGGAAGAGCTATGTAGAACACTATGCTTTGCTGTTGCTGTGTTGGTTTTCTCAAGACACAAGTCCTGTTGGTTGTCTGTGTTTGCAGCAAGCAGAGAAGCTGCTGCAGACACTTTCTTGCTCCTTTTCCACGAGTGAAGTATATTTTGTACCAGTTGGTGTATTCCTCGTCTGCAGAGCAAGAGCAAAGGTTTTAGGATCTAAATTGCTTGTTTTCCATGGAAGAGCTATGTAGAACACTATGCTTTGCTGTTGCTGTGTTGGTTTTCTCAAGACACAAGTCCTGTTGGTTGTCTGTGTTTGCAGCAAGCAGAGAAGCTGCTGCAGACACTTTCTTGCTCCTTTTCCACTAGTGAAGTATATTTTGTACCAGTTGGTGTATTCCTCGTCTGCAGAGCAAGAGCAAAGGTTTTAGGATCTAAATTGCTTGTTTTCCATGGAAGAGCTATTAAGAACACTATGCTTTGCTGTTGCTGTGTTGGTTTTCTCAAGAAACAAACCCTGTTTGTTCTCTGTACTTGCAGCGAGCAGAGAAGCTTTTGAAGACACGTACCTGCTTTCTCCACTACTGACGTATATTTTGTACCAGTTGGTGTATTCCTCGTCTGGAGAGCAGGAGCAAAGGTTTTAGGACCTAAATTGCTTGATTTCCTTGGAAGAGATATGTAGAACACTATGCTTTGCTGTTGCTGTGTTGGTTTTCTCAAGACACAAGTCCTGTTGGTTGTCTGTGTTTGCAGCAAGCAGAGAAGCTGCTGCAGACACTTTCTTGCTCCTTTTCCACAAGTGAAGTATATTTTGTACCAGTTGGTGTATTCCTCGTCTGCAGAGCAAGATCAAAGGTTTTAGGATCTAAATTGCTTGTTTTCCATGGAAGAGCTATGTAGAACACTATGCTTTGCTGTTGCTGTGTTGGTTTTCTCAAGACACAAGTCCTGTTGGTTGTCTGTGTTTGCAGCAAGCAGAGAAGCTGCTGCAGACACTTTCTTGCCCCCTTTTCCACAAGTGAAGTATATTTTGTACCAGTTGGTGTATTCCTCGTCTGCAGAGCAAGAGCAAAGGTTTTAGGATCTAAATTGCTTGTTTTCCATGGAAGAGCTATGTAGAACACTATGCTTTGCTGTTGCTGTGTTGGTTTTCTAAAGACACAAGCCCTGTTTGTTCCCTGTGTTTTCAGCAAGCAGAGAAGCTGCTGCAGACACTTTCTTGCCCCCTTTTCCACAAGTGAAGTATATTTTGTGCCAGTTGGTGTGTTCCTCCTCTGCAGAGCAAGAGCAAAGGTTTTAGGATCTAAATTGCTTGTTTTCCATGGAAGAGCTATGTAGAACACTATGCTTTGCTGTTGCTGTGTTGGTTTTCTCAAGACACAAGTCCTGTTGGTTGTCTGTGTTTGCAGCAAGCAGAGAAGCTGCTGCAGACATTTTCTTGCCCCTTTTCCACAAGTGAAGTATATTTTGTGCCAGTTGGTGTGTTCCTCCTCTGCAGAGCAAGAGCAAAGGTTTTAGGATCTAAATTGCTTGTTTTCCATGGAAGATCTATGTAGAACACTATGCTTTGCTGTTGCTGTGTTGGTTTTCTCAAGACACAAGTCCTGTTGGTTGTCTGTGTTTGCAGCAAGCAGAGAAGCTGCTGCAGACACTTTCTTGCTCCTTTTCCACTAGTGAAGTATATTTTGTACCAGTTGGTGTATTCCTCGTCTGCAGAGCAAGAGCAAAGGTTTTAGGATCTAAATTGCTTGTTTTCCATGGAAGAGCTATGTAGAACACTATGCTTTGCTGTTGCTGTGTTGGTTTTCTCAAGACACAAGTCCTGTTGGTTGTCTGTGTTTGCAGCAAGCAGAGAAGCTGCTGCAGACACTTTCTTGCTCCTTTTCCACTAGTGAAGTATATTTTGTACCAGTTGGTGTATTCCTCGTCTGCAGAGCAAGAGCAAAGGTTTTAGGACCTAAATTGCTTGTTTTCCATGGAAGAGCTATGTAGAACACTATGCTTTGCTGTTGCTGTGTTGGTTTTCTCAAGACACAAGTCCTGTTGGTTGTCTGTGTTTGCAGCAAGCAGAGAAGCTGCTGCAGACACTTTCTTGCCCCTTTTCCACTAGTGAAGTATATTTTGTACCAGTTGGTGTATTCCTCGTCTGCAGAGCAAGATCAAAGGTTTTAGGATCTAAATTGCTTGTTTTCCATGGAAGAGCTATGTAGAACACTATGCTTTGCTGTTGCTGTGTTGGTTTTCTCAAGACACAAGTCCTGTTGGTTGTCTGTGTTTGCAGCAAGCAGAGAAGCTGCTGCAGAGATTTTCTTGCCCCTTTTCCACAAGTGAAGTATATTTTGTACCAGTTGGTGTATTCCTCGTCTGCAGAGCAAGAGCAAAGGTTTTAGGATCTAAATTGCTTGTTTTCCATGGAAGAGCTATGTAGAACACTATGCTTTGCTGTTGCTGTGTTGGTTTTCTCAAGACACAAGTCCTGTTGGTTGTCTGTGTTTGCAGCAAGCAGAGAAGCTGCTGCAGACACTTTCTTGCTCCTTTTCCACTAGTGAAGTATATTTTTGTACCAGTTGGTGTATTCCTCGTCTGCAGAGCAAGAGCAAAGGTTTTAGGATCTAAATTGCTTGTTTTCCATGGAAGAGCTATGTAGAACACTATGCTTTGCTGTTGCTGTGTTGGTTTTCTCAAGACACAAGTCCTGTTGGTTGTCTGTGTTTGCAGCAAGCAGAGAAGCTGCTGCAGACACTTTCTTGCCCCTTTTCCACAAGTGAAGTATATTTTGTACCAGTTGGTGTATTCCTCCTCTGCAGAGCAAGAGCAAATATGTTAGGACCTAAATTACTTGATTTCCATGGAAGAGCTCTGTAGAACACTATGCTTTGCTGTTGCTGTGTCGGTTTTCTCAAGAAACAAACCCTGTTTGTTCTCTGTACTTGCAGCGAGCAGAGAAGCTCTTGAAGACACGTACCTGCTTTCTCCACTACTGACGTATATTTTGTACCAGTTGGTGTATTCCTCGTCTGGAGAGCAGGAGGAAAGGTTTTAGGACCTAAATTGCTTGATTTCCTTGGAAGAGATATGTAGAACACTGTGCTTTGCTGTTACTGTGTTGGTTTTCTCAAGACACAAGTCCTGTTGGTTGTCTGTGTTTGCAGCAAGCAGAGAAGCTGCTGCAGACACTTTCTTGCTCCTTTTCCACTAGTGAAGTATATTTTGTACCAGTTGGTGTACTCCTCGTCTGCAGAGCAAGAGCAAAGGTTTTAGGATCTAAATTGCTTGTTTTCCATGGAAGAGCTATGTAGAACACTATGCTTTGCTGTTGCTGTGTTGGTTTTCTCAAGACACAAGCCCTGTTTGTTCTCTGTGTTTTCAGCAAGCAGAGAAGCTGCTGCAGACACTTTCTTGCTCCTTTTCCACTAGTGAAGTATATTTTGTACCAGTTGGTGTATTCCTCGTCTGCAGAGCAAGATCAAAGGTTTTAGGATCTAAATTGCTTGTTTTCCATGGAAGAGCTATGTAGAACACTATGCTTTGCTGTTGCTGTGTTGGTTTTCTCAAGACACAAGTCCTGTTGGTTGTCTGTGTTTGCAGCAAGCAGAGAAGCTGCTGCAGACACTTTCTTGCTCCTTTTCCACTAGTGAAGTATATTTTGTACCAGTTGGTGTATTCCTCGTCTGCAGAGCAAGAGCAAAGGTTTTAGGATCTAAATTGCTTGTTTTCCATGGAAGAGCTATGTAGAACACTATGCTTTGCTGTTGCTGTGTTGGTTTTCTCAAGACACAAGTCCTGTTGGTTGTCTGTGTTTGCAGCAAGCAGAGAAGCTGCTGCAGACACTTTCTTGCCCCTTTTCCACAAGTGAAGTATATTTTGTACCAGTTGGTGTATTCCTCGTCTGCAGAGCAAGAGCAAAGGTTTTAGGATCTAAATTGCTTGTTTTCCATGGAAGAGCTATGTAGAACACTATGCTTTGCTGTTGCTGTGTTGGTTTTCTAAAGACACAAGCCCTGTTTGTTCCCTGTGTTTTCAGCAAGCAGAGAAGCTGCTGCAGACACTTTCTTGCCCCTTTTCCACAAGTGAAGTATATTTTGTGCCAGTTGGTGTGTTCCTCCTCTGCAGAGCAAGAGCAAAGGTTTTAGGATCTAAATTGCTTGTTTTCCATGGAAGAGCTATGTAGAACACTATGCTTTGCTGTTGCTGTGTTGGTTTTCTCAAGACACAAGTCCTGTTGGTTGTCTGTGTTTGCAGCAAGCAGAGAAGCTGCTGCAGACACTTTCTTGCCCCTTTTCCACAAGTGAAGTATATTTTGTACCAGTTGGTGTATTCCTCATCTGCAGAGCAAGAGCAAAGGTTTTAGGATCTAAATTGCTTGTTTTCCATGGAAGAGCTATGTAGAACACTATGCTTTGCTGTTGCTGTGTTGGTTTTCTCAAGACACAAGTCCTGTTGGTTGTCTGTGTTTGCAGCAAGCAGAGAAGCTGCTGCAGACACTTTCTTGCTCCTTTTCCACAAGTGAAGTATATTTTGTACCAGTTGGTGTATTCCTCGTCTGCAGAGCAAGAGCAAAGGTTTTAGGATCTAAATTGCTTGTTTTCCATGGAAGAGCTATGTAGAACACTATGCTTTGCTGTTGCTGTGTTGGTTTTCTCAAGACACAAGTCCTGTTGGTTGTCTGTGTTTGCAGCAAGCAGAGAAGCTGCTGCAGACACTTTCTTGCCCCTTTTCCACAAGTGAAGTATATTTTGTACCAGTTGGTGTATTCCTCCTCTGCAGAGCAAGAGCAAATATGTTAGGACCTAAATTACTTGATTTCCATGGAAGAGCTCTGTAGAACACTATGCTTTGCTGTTGCTGTGTCGGTTTTCTCAAGAAACAAACCCTGTTTGTTCTCTGTACTTGCAGCGAGCAGAGAAGCTCTTGAAGACACGTACCTGCTTTCTCCACTACTGACGTATATTTTGTACCAGTTGGTGTATTCCTCGTCTGGAGAGCAGGAGCAAAGGTTTTAGGACCTAAATTGCTTGATTTCCTTGGAAGAGATATGTAGAACACTGTGCTTTGCTGTTACTGTGTTGGTTTTCTCAAGACACAAGCCCTGTTGGTTGTCTGTGTTTGCAGCAAGCAGAGAAGCTGCTGCAGACACTTTCTTGCTCCTTTTCCACTAGTGAAGTATATTTTGTACCAGTTGGTGTATTCCTCGTCTGCAGAGCAGGAGCAAAGGTTTTAGGATCTAAATTGCTTGTTTTCCATGGAAGAGCTATTAAGAACACTATGCTTTGCTGTTGCTGTGTTGGTTTTCTCAAGACACAAGCCCTGTTTGTTCTCTGTGTTTTCAGCAAGCAGAGAAGCTGCTGCAGACACTTTCTTGCCCCTTTTCCACAAGTGAAGTATATTTTGTACCAGTTGGTGTATTCCTCGTCTGCAGAGCAAGAGCAAAGGTTTTAGGATCTAAATTGCTTGTTTTCCATGGAAGAGCTCTGCAGAACACTATGCTTTGCTGTTGCTGTGTTGGTTTTCTAAAGACACAAGCCCTGTTTGTTCCCTGTGTTTTCAGCAAGCAGAGAAGCTGCTGCAGACACTTTCTTGCCCCTTTTCCACAAGTGAAGTATATTTTGTGCCAGTTGGTGTGTTCCTCCTCTGCAGAGCAAGAGCAAAGGTTTTAGGATCTAAATTGCTTGTTTTCCATGGAAGAGCTCTGTAGAACACTATGCTTTGCTGTTGCTGTGTTGGTTTTCTCAAGACACAAGTCCTGTTGGTTGTCTGTGTTTGCAGCAAGCAGAGAAGCTGCTGCAGACACTTTCTTGCCCCTTTTCCACAAGTGAAGTATATTTTGTACCAGTTGGTGTATTCCTCGTCTGCAGAGCAAGAGCAAAGGTTTTAGGATCTAAATTGCTTGTTTTCCATGGAAGAGCTATGTAGAACACTATGCTTTGCTGTTGCTGTGTTGGTTTTCTAAAGACACAAGCCCTGTTTGTTCCCTGTGTTTTCAGCAAGCAGAGAAGCTGCTGCAGACACTTTCTTGCCCCTTTTCCACAAGTGAAGTATATTTTGTGCCAGTTGGTGTGTTCCTCCTCTGCAGAGCAAGAGCAAAGGTTTTAGGATCTAAATTGCTTGTTTTCCATGGAAGAGCTATGTAGAACACTATGCTTTGCTGTTGCTGTGTTGGTTTTCTCAAGACACAAGTCCTGTTGGTTGTCTGTGTTTGCAGCAAGCAGAGAAGCTGCTGCAGACACTTTCTTGCCCCTTTTCCACAAGTGAAGTATATTTTGTACCAGTTGGTGTATTCCTCGTCTGCAGAGCAAGAGCAAAGGTTTTAGGATCTAAATTGCTTGTTTTCCATGGAAGAGCTATGTAGAACACTATGCTTTGCTGTTGCTGTGTTGGTTTTCTCAAGACACAAGTCCTGTTGGTTGTCTGTGTTTGCAGCAAGCAGAGAAGCTGCTGCAGACACTTTCTTGCCCCTTTTCCACAAGTGAAGTATATTTTGTACCAGTTGGTGTATTCCTCGTCTGCAGAGCAAGAGCAAAGGTTTTAGGATCTAAATTGCTTGTTTTCCATGGAAGAGCTCTGTAGAACACTATGCTTTGCTGTTGCTGTGTTGGTTTTCTCAAGACACAAGTCCTGTTGGTTGTCTGTGTTTGCAGCAAGCAGAGAAGCTGCTGCAGACACTTTCTTGCTCCTTTTCCACTAGTGAAGTATATTTTGTACCAGTTGGTGTATTCCTCGTCTGCAGAGCAAGAGCAAAGGTTTTAGGATCTAAATTGCTTGTTTTCCATGGAAGAGCTATGTAGAACACTATGCTTTGCTGTTGCTGTGTTGGTTTTCTCAAGACACAAGTCCTGTTGGTTGTCTGTGTTTGCAGCAAGCAGAGAAGCTGCTGCAGACACTTTCTTGCCCCTTTTCCACAAGTGAAGTATATTTTGTGCCAGTTGGTGTGTTCCTCCTCTGCAGAGCAAGAGCAAAGGTTTTAGGATCTAAATTGCTTGTTTTCCATGGAAGAGCTATGTAGAACACTATGCTTTGCTGTTGCTGTGTTGGTTTTCTCAAGACACAAGTCCTGTTGGTTGTCTGTGTTTGCAGCAAGCAGAGAAGCTGCTGCAGACACTTTCTTGCCCCTTTTCCACAAGTGAAGTATATTTTGTACCAGTTGGTGTATTCCTCATCTGCAGAGCAAGAGCAAAGGTTTTAGGATCTAAATTGCTTGTTTTCCATGGAAGAGCTATGTAGAACACTATGCTTTGCTGTTGCTGTGTTGGTTTTCTCAAGACACAAGTCCTGTTGGTTGTCTGTGTTTGCAGCAAGCAGAGAAGCTGCTGCAGACACTTTCTTGCTCCTTTTCCACTAGTGAAGTATATTTTGTACCAGTTGGTGTATTCCTCGTCTGCAGAGCAAGAGCAAAGGTTTTAGGATCTAAATTGCTTGTTTTCCATGGAAGAGCTATGTAGAACACTATGCTTTGCTGTTGCTGTGTTGGTTTTCTCAAGACACAAGTCCTGTTGGTTGTCTGTGTTTGCAGCAAGCAGAGAAGCTGCTGCAGACACTTTCTTGCCCCTTTTCCACAAGTGAAGTATATTTTGTACCAGTTGGTGTATTCCTCCTCTGCAGAGCAAGAGCAAATATGTTAGGACCTAAATTACTTGATTTCCATGGAAGAGCTCTGTAGAACACTATGCTTTGCTGTTGCTGTGTCGGTTTTCTCAAGAAACAAACCCTGTTTGTTCTCTGTACTTGCAGCGAGCAGAGAAGCTCTTGAAGACACGTACCTGCTTTCTCCACTACTGACGTATATTTTGTACCAGTTGGTGTATTCCTCGTCTGGAGAGCAGGAGGAAAGGTTTTAGGACCTAAATTGCTTGATTTCCTTGGAAGAGATATGTAGAACACTGTGCTTTGCTGTTACTGTGTTGGTTTTCTCAAGACACAAGTCCTGTTGGTTGTCTGTGTTTGCAGCAAGCAGAGAAGCTGCTGCAGACACTTTCTTGCTCCTTTTCCACTAGTGAAGTATATTTTGTACCAGTTGGTGTACTCCTCGTCTGCAGAGCAAGAGCAAAGGTTTTAGGATCTAAATTGCTTGTTTTCCATGGAAGAGCTATGTAGAACACTATGCTTTGCTGTTGCTGTGTTGGTTTTCTCAAGACACAAGCCCTGTTTGTTCTCTGTGTTTTCAGCAAGCAGAGAAGCTGCTGCAGACACTTTCTTGCTCCTTTTCCACTAGTGAAGTATATTTTGTACCAGTTGGTGTATTCCTCGTCTGCAGAGCAAGATCAAAGGTTTTAGGATCTAAATTGCTTGTTTTCCATGGAAGAGCTATGTAGAACACTATGCTTTGCTGTTGCTGTGTTGGTTTTCTCAAGACACAAGTCCTGTTGGTTGTCTGTGTTTGCAGCAAGCAGAGAAGCTGCTGCAGACACTTTCTTGCTCCTTTTCCACTAGTGAAGTATATTTTGTACCAGTTGGTGTATTCCTCGTCTGCAGAGCAAGAGCAAAGGTTTTAGGATCTAAATTGCTTGTTTTCCATGGAAGAGCTATGTAGAACACTATGCTTTGCTGTTGCTGTGTTGGTTTTCTCAAGACACAAGTCCTGTTGGTTGTCTGTGTTTGCAGCAAGCAGAGAAGCTGCTGCAGACACTTTCTTGCCCCTTTTCCACAAGTGAAGTATATTTTGTACCAGTTGGTGTATTCCTCGTCTGCAGAGCAAGAGCAAAGGTTTTAGGATCTAAATTGCTTGTTTTCCATGGAAGAGCTATGTAGAACACTATGCTTTGCTGTTGCTGTGTTGGTTTTCTAAAGACACAAGCCCTGTTTGTTCCCTGTGTTTTCAGCAAGCAGAGAAGCTGCTGCAGACACTTTCTTGCCCCTTTTCCACAAGTGAAGTATATTTTGTGCCAGTTGGTGTGTTCCTCCTCTGCAGAGCAAGAGCAAAGGTTTTAGGATCTAAATTGCTTGTTTTCCATGGAAGAGCTATGTAGAACACTATGCTTTGCTGTTGCTGTGTTGGTTTTCTCAAGACACAAGTCCTGTTGGTTGTCTGTGTTTGCAGCAAGCAGAGAAGCTGCTGCAGACACTTTCTTGCCCCTTTTCCACAAGTGAAGTATATTTTGTACCAGTTGGTGTATTCCTCATCTGCAGAGCAAGAGCAAAGGTTTTAGGATCTAAATTGCTTGTTTTCCATGGAAGAGCTATGTAGAACACTATGCTTTGCTGTTGCTGTGTTGGTTTTCTCAAGACACAAGTCCTGTTGGTTGTCTGTGTTTGCAGCAAGCAGAGAAGCTGCTGCAGACACTTTCTTGCTCCTTTTCCACAAGTGAAGTATATTTTGTACCAGTTGGTGTATTCCTCGTCTGCAGAGCAAGAGCAAAGGTTTTAGGATCTAAATTGCTTGTTTTCCATGGAAGAGCTATGTAGAACACTATGCTTTGCTGTTGCTGTGTTGGTTTTCTCAAGACACAAGTCCTGTTGGTTGTCTGTGTTTGCAGCAAGCAGAGAAGCTGCTGCAGACACTTTCTTGCCCCTTTTCCACAAGTGAAGTATATTTTGTACCAGTTGGTGTATTCCTCCTCTGCAGAGCAAGAGCAAATATGTTAGGACCTAAATTACTTGATTTCCATGGAAGAGCTCTGTAGAACACTATGCTTTGCTGTTGCTGTGTCGGTTTTCTCAAGAAACAAACCCTGTTTGTTCTCTGTACTTGCAGCGAGCAGAGAAGCTCTTGAAGACACGTACCTGCTTTCTCCACTACTGACGTATATTTTGTACCAGTTGGTGTATTCCTCGTCTGGAGAGCAGGAGCAAAGGTTTTAGGACCTAAATTGCTTGATTTCCTTGGAAGAGATATGTAGAACACTGTGCTTTGCTGTTACTGTGTTGGTTTTCTCAAGACACAAGCCCTGTTGGTTGTCTGTGTTTGCAGCAAGCAGAGAAGCTGCTGCAGACACTTTCTTGCTCCTTTTCCACTAGTGAAGTATATTTTGTACCAGTTGGTGTATTCCTCGTCTGCAGAGCAGGAGCAAAGGTTTTAGGATCTAAATTGCTTGTTTTCCATGGAAGAGCTATTAAGAACACTATGCTTTGCTGTTGCTGTGTTGGTTTTCTCAAGACACAAGCCCTGTTTGTTCTCTGTGTTTTCAGCAAGCAGAGAAGCTGCTGCAGACACTTTCTTGCCCCTTTTCCACAAGTGAAGTATATTTTGTACCAGTTGGTGTATTCCTCGTCTGCAGAGCAAGAGCAAAGGTTTTAGGATCTAAATTGCTTGTTTTCCATGGAAGAGCTCTGCAGAACACTATGCTTTGCTGTTGCTGTGTTGGTTTTCTAAAGACACAAGCCCTGTTTGTTCCCTGTGTTTTCAGCAAGCAGAGAAGCTGCTGCAGACACTTTCTTGCCCCTTTTCCACAAGTGAAGTATATTTTGTGCCAGTTGGTGTGTTCCTCCTCTGCAGAGCAAGAGCAAAGGTTTTAGGATCTAAATTGCTTGTTTTCCATGGAAGAGCTCTGTAGAACACTATGCTTTGCTGTTGCTGTGTTGGTTTTCTCAAGACACAAGTCCTGTTGGTTGTCTGTGTTTGCAGCAAGCAGAGAAGCTGCTGCAGACACTTTCTTGCCCCTTTTCCACAAGTGAAGTATATTTTGTACCAGTTGGTGTATTCCTCGTCTGCAGAGCAAGAGCAAAGGTTTTAGGATCTAAATTGCTTGTTTTCCATGGAAGAGCTATGTAGAACACTATGCTTTGCTGTTGCTGTGTTGGTTTTCTAAAGACACAAGCCCTGTTTGTTCCCTGTGTTTTCAGCAAGCAGAGAAGCTGCTGCAGACACTTTCTTGCCCCTTTTCCACAAGTGAAGTATATTTTGTGCCAGTTGGTGTGTTCCTCCTCTGCAGAGCAAGAGCAAAGGTTTTAGGATCTAAATTGCTTGTTTTCCATGGAAGAGCTATGTAGAACACTATGCTTTGCTGTTGCTGTGTTGGTTTTCTCAAGACACAAGTCCTGTTGGTTGTCTGTGTTTGCAGCAAGCAGAGAAGCTGCTGCAGACACTTTCTTGCCCCTTTTCCACAAGTGAAGTATATTTTGTACCAGTTGGTGTATTCCTCGTCTGCAGAGCAAGAGCAAAGGTTTTAGGATCTAAATTGCTTGTTTTCCATGGAAGAGCTATGTAGAACACTATGCTTTGCTGTTGCTGTGTTGGTTTTCTCAAGACACAAGTCCTGTTGGTTGTCTGTGTTTGCAGCAAGCAGAGAAGCTGCTGCAGACACTTTCTTGCCCCTTTTCCACAAGTGAAGTATATTTTGTACCAGTTGGTGTATTCCTCGTCTGCAGAGCAAGAGCAAAGGTTTTAGGATCTAAATTGCTTGTTTTCCATGGAAGAGCTCTGTAGAACACTATGCTTTGCTGTTGCTGTGTTGGTTTTCTCAAGACACAAGTCCTGTTGGTTGTCTGTGTTTGCAGCAAGCAGAGAAGCTGCTGCAGACACTTTCTTGCTCCTTTTCCACTAGTGAAGTATATTTTGTACCAGTTGGTGTATTCCTCGTCTGCAGAGCAAGAGCAAAGGTTTTAGGATCTAAATTGCTTGTTTTCCATGGAAGAGCTATGTAGAACACTATGCTTTGCTGTTGCTGTGTTGGTTTTCTCAAGACACAAGTCCTGTTGGTTGTCTGTGTTTGCAGCAAGCAGAGAAGCTGCTGCAGACACTTTCTTGCCCCTTTTCCACAAGTGAAGTATATTTTGTGCCAGTTGGTGTGTTCCTCCTCTGCAGAGCAAGAGCAAAGGTTTTAGGATCTAAATTGCTTGTTTTCCATGGAAGAGCTATGTAGAACACTATGCTTTGCTGTTGCTGTGTTGGTTTTCTCAAGACACAAGTCCTGTTGGTTGTCTGTGTTTGCAGCAAGCAGAGAAGCTGCTGCAGACACTTTCTTGCCCCTTTTCCACAAGTGAAGTATATTTTGTACCAGTTGGTGTATTCCTCATCTGCAGAGCAAGAGCAAAGGTTTTAGGATCTAAATTGCTTGTTTTCCATGGAAGAGCTATGTAGAACACTATGCTTTGCTGTTGCTGTGTTGGTTTTCTCAAGACACAAGTCCTGTTGGTTGTCTGTGTTTGCAGCAAGCAGAGAAGCTGCTGCAGACACTTTCTTGCTCCTTTTCCACTAGTGAAGTATATTTTGTACCAGTTGGTGTATTCCTCGTCTGCAGAGCAAGAGCAAAGGTTTTAGGATCTAAATTGCTTGTTTTCCATGGAAGAGCTATGTAGAACACTATGCTTTGCTGTTGCTGTGTTGGTTTTCTCAAGACACAAGTCCTGTTGGTTGTCTGTGTTTGCAGCAAGCAGAGAAGCTGCTGCAGACACTTTCTTGCCCCTTTTCCACAAGTGAAGTATATTTTGTACCAGTTGGTGTATTCCTCCTCTGCAGAGCAAGAGCAAATATGTTAGGACCTAAATTACTTGATTTCCATATAAGAGCTCTGTAGAACACTATGCTTTGCTGTTGCTGTGTCGGTTTTCTCAAGAAACAAACCCTGTTTGTTCTCTGTACTTGCAGCGAGCAGAGAAGCTCTTGAAGACACGTACCTGCTTTCTCCACTACTGACGTATATTTTGTACCAGTTGGTGTATTCCTCGTCTGGAGAGCAGGAGCAAAGGTTTTAGGACCTAAATTGCTTGATTTCCTTGGAAGAGATATGTAGAACACTGTCCTTTGCTGTTACTGTGTTGGTTTTCTCAAGACACAAGTCCTGTTGGTTGTCTGTGTTTGCAGCAAGCAGAGAAGCTGCTGCAGACACTTTCTTGCTCCTTTTCCACTAGTGAAGTATATTTTGTACCAGTTGGTGTATTCCTCGTCTGCAGAGCAAGAGCAAAGGTTTTAGGATCTAAATTGCTTGTTTTCCATGGAAGAGCTATGTGGAACACTATGCTTTGCTGTTGCTGTGTTGGTTTTCTAAAGACACAAGCCCTGTTTGTTCCCTGTGTTTTCAGCAAGCAGAGAAGCTGCTGCAGACACTTTCTTGCCCCTTTTCCACTAGTGAAGTATATTTTGTACCAGTTGGTGTATTCCTCGTCTGCAGAGCAAGAGCAAAGGTTTTAGGATCTAAATTGCTTGTTTTCCATGGAAGAGCTATTAAGAACACTATGCTTTGCTGTTGCTGTGTTGGTTTTCTCAAGACACAAGTCCTGTTGGTTGTCTGTGTTTTCAGCAAGCAGAGAAGCTGCTGCAGACACTTTCTTGCCCCTTTTCCACAAGTGAAGTATATTTTGTGCCAGTTGGTGTGTTCCTCCTCTGCAGAGCAAGAGCAAAGGTTTTAGGATCTAAATTGCTTGTTTTCCATGGAAGAGCTCTGTAGAACACTATGCTTTGCTGTTGCTGTGTTGGTTTTCTCAAGACACAAGTCCTGTTGGTTGTCTGTGTTTGCAGCAAGCAGAGAAGCTGCTGCAGACACTTTCTTGCCCCTTTTCCACAAGTGAAGTATATTTTGTACCAGTTGGTGTATTCCTCGTCTGCAGAGCAAGAGCAAATATGTTAGGACCTAAATTACTTGATTTCCATGGAAGAGCTCTGTAGAACACTATGCTTTGCTGTTGCTGTGTCGGTTTTCTCAAGAAACAAACCCTGTTTGTTCTCTGTACTTGCAGCGAGCAGAGAAGCTCTTGAAGACACGTACCTGCTTTCTCCACTACTGACGTATATTTTGTACCAGTTGGTGTATTCCTCGTCTGGAGAGCAGGAGCAAAGGTTTTAGGACCTAAATTGCTTGATTTCCTTGGAAGAGATATGTAGAACACTATGCTTTGCTGTTGCTGTGTTGGTTTTCTCAAGACACAAGTCCTGTTGGTTGTCTGTGTTTGCAGCAAGCAGAGAAGCTGCTGCAGACACTTTCTTGCTCCTTTTCCACAAGTGAAGTATATTTTGTACCAGTTGGTGTATTCCTCGTCTGCAGAGCAAGATCAAAGGTTTTAGGATCTAAATTGCTTGTTTTCCATGGAAGAGCTATGTAGAACACTATGCTTTGCTGTTGCTGTGTTGGTTTTCTCAAGACACAAGTCCTGTTGGTTGTCTGTGTTTGCAGCAAGCAGAGAAGCTGCTGCAGACACTTTCTTGCCCCTTTTCCACAAGTGAAGTATATTTTGTACCAGTTGGTGTATTCCTCGTCTGCAGAGCAAGAGCAAAGGTTTTAGGATCTAAATTGCTTGTTTTCCATGGAAGAGCTATGTAGAACACTATGCTTTGCTGTTGCTGTGTTGGTTTTCTAAAGACACAAGCCCTGTTTGTTCCCTGTGTTTGCAGCAAGCAGAGAAGCTGCTGCAGACACTTTCTTGCCCCTTTTCCACAAGTGAAGTATATTTTGTACCAGTTGGTGTATTCCTCGTCTGCAGAGCAAGATCAAAGGTTTTAGGATCTAAATTGCTTGTTTTCCATGGAAGAGCTATGTAGAACACTATGCTTTGCTGTTGCTGTGTTGGTTTTCTCAAGACACAAGTCCTGTTGGTTGTCTGTGTTTGCAGCAAGCAGAGAAGCTGCTGCAGACACTTTCTTGCCCCTTTTCCACAAGTGAAGTATATTTTGTACCAGTTGGTGTATTCCTCGTCTGCAGAGCAAGAGCAAAGGTTTTAGGATCTAAATTGCTTGTTTTCCATGGAAGAGCTATGTAGAACACTATGCTTTGCTGTTGCTGTGTTGGTTTTCTCAAGACACAAGTCCTGTTGGTTGTCTGTGTTTGCAGCAAGCAGAGAAGCTGCTGCAGACACTTTCTTGCCCCTTTTCCACAAGTGAAGTATATTTTGTACCAGTTGGTGTATTCCTCGTCTGCAGAGCAAGAGCAAAGGTTTTAGGATCTAAATTGCTTGTTTTCCATGGAAGAGCTCTGTAGAACACTATGCTTTGCTGTTGCTGTGTTGGTTTTCTCAAGACACAAGTCCTGTTGGTTGTCTGTGTTTGCAGCAAGCAGAGAAGCTGCTGCAGACACTTTCTTGCCCCTTTTCCACAAGTGAAGTATATTTTGTACCAGTTGGTGTATTCCTCGTCTGCAGAGCAAGAGCAAAGGTTTTAGGACCTAAATTGCTTGTTTTCCATGGAAGAGCTATGTAGAACACTATGCTTTGCTGTTGCTGTGTTGGTTTTCTCAAGACACAAGTCCTGTTGGTTGTCTGTGTTTGCAGCAAGCAGAGAAGCTGCTGCAGACACTTTCTTGCCCCTTTTCCACAAGTGAAGTATATTTTGTACCAGTTGGTGTATTCCTCCTCTGCAGAGCAAGAGCAAAGGTTTTAGGATCTAAATTGCTTGTTTTCCATGGAAGAGCTATGTAGAACACTATGCTTTGCTGTTGCTGTGTTGGTTTTCTCAAGACACAAGTCCTGTTGGTTGTCTGTGTTTGCAGCAAGCAGAGAAGCTGCTGCAGACATTTTCTTGCCCCTTTTCCACAAGTGAAGTATATTTTGTACCAGTTGGTGTATTCCTCGTCTGCAGAGCAAGAGCAAAGGTTTTAGGATCTAAATTGCTTGTTTTCCATGGAAGAGCTATGTAGAACACTATGCTTTGCTGTTGCTGTGTTGGTTTTCTCAAGACACAAGTCCTGTTGGTTGTCTGTGTTTGCAGCAAGCAGAGAAGCTGCTGCAGACACTTTCTTGCTCCTTTTCCACTAGTGAAGTATATTTTGTACCAGTTGGTGTATTCCTCGTCTGCAGAGCAAGAGCAAAGGTTTTAGGATCTAAATTGCTTGTTTTCCATGGAAGAGCTATGTAGAACACTATGCTTTGCTGTTGCTGTGTTGGTTTTCTCAAGACACAAGTCCTGTTGGTTGTCTGTGTTTGCAGCAAGCAGAGAAGCTGCTGCAGACACTTTCTTGCCCCTTTTCCACAAGTGAAGTATATTTTGTACCAGTTGGTGTATTCCTCCTCTGCAGAGCAAGAGCAAATATGTTAGGACCTAAATTACTTGATTTCCATGGAAGAGCTCTGTAGAACACTATTCTTTGCTGTTGCTGTGTCGGTTTTCTCAAGAAACAAACCCTGTTTGTTCTCTGTACTTGCAGCGAGCAGAGAAGCTCTTGAAGACACGTACCTGCTTTCTCCACTACTGACGTATATTTTGTACCAGTTGGTGTATTCCTCGTCTGGAGAGCAGGAGCAAAGGTTTTAGGACCTAAATTGCTTGATTTCCTTGGAAGAGATATGTAGAACACTGTGCTTTGCTGTTACTGTGTTGGTTTTCTCAAGACACAAGTCCTGTTGGTTGTCTGTGTTTGCAGCAAGCAGAGAAGCTGCTGCAGACACTTTCTTGCTCCTTTTCCACTAGTGAAGTATATTTTGTACCAGTTGGTGTACTCCTCGTCTGCAGAGCAAGAGCAAAGGTTTTAGGATCTAAATTGCTTGTTTTCCATGGAAGAGCTCTGTAGAACACTATGCTTTGCTGTTGCTGTGTTGGTTTTCTCAAGACACAAGCCCTGTTTGTTCTCTGTGTTTTCAGCAAGCAGAGAAGCTGCTGCAGACACTTTCTTGCTCCTTTTCCACTAGTGAAGTATATTTGTACCAGTTGGTGTATTCCTCGTCTGCAGAGCAAGATCAAAGGTTTTAGGATCTAAATTGCTTGTTTTCCATGGAAGAGCTATGTAGAACACTATGCTTTGCTGTTGCTGTGTTGGTTTTCTCAAGACACAAGTCCTGTTGGTTGTCTGTGTTTGCAGCAAGCAGAGAAGCTGCTGCAGACACTTTCTTGCTCCTTTTCCACTAGTGAAGTATATTTTGTACCAGTTGGTGTATTCCTCGTCTGCAGAGCAAGAGCAAAGGTTTTAGGATCTAAATTGCTTGTTTTCCATGGAAGAGCTCTGTAGAACACTATGCTTTGCTGTTGCTGTGTTGGTTTTCTCAAGACACAAGTCCTGTTGGTTGTCTGTGTTTGCAGCAAGCAGAGAAGCTGCTGCAGACACTTTCTTGCCCCTTTTCCACAAGTGAAGTATATTTTGTACCAGTTGGTGTATTCCTCGTCTGCAGAGCAAGAGCAAAGGTTTTAGGATCTAAATTGCTTGTTTTCCATGGAAGAGCTATGTAGAACACTATGCTTTGCTGTTGCTGTGTTGGTTTTCTAAAGACACAAGCCCTGTTTGTTCCCTGTGTTTTCAGCAAGCAGAGAAGCTGCTGCAGACAATTTCTTGCCCCTTTTCCACAAGTGAAGTATATTTTGTGCCAGTTGGTGTGTTCCTCCTCTGCAGAGCAAGATCAAAGGTTTTAGGATCTAAATTGCTTGTTTTCCATGGAAGAGCTATGTAGAACACTATGCTTTGCTGTTGCTGTGTTGGTTTTCTCAAGACACAAGTCCTGTTGGTTGTCTGTGTTTGCAGCAAGCAGAGAAGCTGCTGCAGACACTTTCTTGCCCCTTTTCCACAAGTGAAGTATATTTTGTGCCAGTTGGTGTGTTCCTCCTCTGCAGAGCAAGAGCAAAGGTTTTAGGATCTAAATTGCTTGTTTTCCATGGAAGAGCTATGTAGAACACTATGCTTTGCTGTTGCTGTGTTGGTTTCTCAAGACACAAGTCCTGTTGGTTGTCTGTGTTTGCAGCAAGCAGAGAAGCTGCTGCAGACACTTTCTTGCCCCTTTTCCACAAGTGAAGTATATTTTGTACCAGTTGGTGTATTCCTCGTCTGCAGAGCAAGAGCAAAGGTTTTAGGATCTAAATTGCTTGTTTTCCATGGAAGAGCTATGTAGAACACTATGCTTTGCTGTTGCTGTGTTGGTTTTCTCAAGACACAAGTCCTGTTGGTTGTCTGTGTTTGCAGCAAGCAGAGAAGCTGCTGCAGACACTTTCTTGCCCCTTTTCCACAAGTGAAGTATATTTTGTACCAGTTGGTGTATTCCTCGTCTGCAGAGCAAGAGCAAAGGTTTTAGGATCTAAATTGCTTGTTTTCCATGGAAGAGCTCTGCAGAACACTATGCTTTACTGTTGCTGTGTTGGTTTTCTCAAGACACAAGTCCTGTTGGTTGTCTGTGTTTGCAGCAAGCAGAGAAGCTGCTGCAGACACTTTCTTGCCCCTTTTCCACAAGTGAAGTATATTTTGTACCAGTTGGTGTATTCCTCGTCTGCAGAGCAAGAGCAAAGGTTTTAGGATCTAAATTGCTTGTTTTCCATGGAAGAGCTATGTAGAACACTATGCTTTGCTGTTGCTGTGTTGGTTTTCTAAAGACACAAGCCCTGTTTGTTCCCTGTGTTTTCAGCAAGCAGAGAAGCTGCTGCAGACACTTTCTTGCCCCTTTTCCACAAGTGAAGTATATTTTGTGCCAGTTGGTGTGTTCCTCCTCTGCAGAGCAAGAGCAAAGGTTTTAGGATCTAAATTGCTTGTTTTCCATGGAAGAGCTATGTAGAACACTATGCTTTGCTGTTGCTGTGTTGGTTTTCTCAAGACACAAGTCCTGTTGGTTGTCTGTGTTTGCAGCAAGCAGAGAAGCTGCTGCAGACACTTTCTTGCCCCTTTTCCACAAGTGAAGTATATTTTGTACCAGTTGGTGTATTCCTCGTCTGCAGAGCAAGAGCAAAGGTTTTAGGATCTAAATTGCTTGTTTTCCATGGAAGAGCTATGTAGAACACTATGCTTTGCTGTTGCTGTGTTGGTTTTCTCAAGACACAAGTCCTGTTGGTTGTCTGTGTTTGCAGCAAGCAGAGAAGCTGCTGCAGACACTTTCTTGCTCCTTTTCCACTAGTGAAGTATATTTTGTACCAGTTGGTGTATTCCTCGTCTGCAGAGCAAGAGCAAAGGTTTTAGGATCTAAATTGCTTGTTTTCCATGGAAGAGCTATGTAGAACACTATGCTTTGCTGTTGCTGTGTTGGTTTTCTCAAGACACAAGTCCTGTTGGTTGTCTGTGTTTGCAGCAAGCAGAGAAGCTGCTGCAGACACTTTCTTGCCCCTTTTCCACAAGTGAAGTATATTTTGTGCCAGTTGGTGTGTTCCTCCTCTGCAGAGCAAGAGCAAAGGTTTTAGGATCTAAATTGCTTGTTTTCCATGGAAGAGCTATGTAGAACACTATGCTTTGCTGTTGCTGTGTTGGTTTTCTCAAGACACAAGTCCTGTTGGTTGTCTGTGTTTGCAGCAAGCAGAGAAGCTGCTGCAGACACTTTCTTGCTCCTTTTCCACTAGTGAAGTATATTTTGTACCAGTTGGTGTATTCCTCGTCTGCAGAGCAAGATCAAAGGTTTTAGGATCTAAATTGCTTGTTTTCCATGGAAGAGCTATGTAGAACACTATGCTTTGCTGTTGCTGTGTTGGTTTTCTCAAGACACAAGTCCTGTTGGTTGTCTGTGTTTGCAGCAAGCAGAGAAGCTGCTGCAGACACTTTCTTGCCCCTTTTCCACAAGTGAAGTATATTTTGTACCAGTTGGTGTATTCCTCCTCTGCAGAGCAAGAGCAAATATGTTAGGACCTAAATTACTTGATTTCCATGGAAGAGCTCTGTAGAACACTATGCTTTGCTGTTGCTGTGTCGGTTTTCTCAAGAAACAAACCCTGTTTGTTCTCTGTACTTGCAGCGAGCAGAGAAGCTCTTGAAGACACGTACCTGCTTTCTCCACTACTGACGTATATTTTGTACCAGTTGGTGTATTCCTCGTCTGGAGAGCAGGAGCAAAGGTTTTAGGACCTAAATTGCTTGATTTCCTTGGAAGAGATATGTAGAACACTGTGCTTTGCTGTTACTGTGTTGGTTTTCTCAAGACACAAGTCCTGTTTGTTCTCTGTGTTTTCAGCAAGCAGAGAAGCTGCTGCAGACACTTTCTTGCCCCTTTTCCACTAGTGAAGTATATTTTGTACCAGTTGGTGTATTCCTCGTCTGCAGAGCAAGAGCAAAGGTTTTAGGATCTAAATTGCTTGTTTTCCATGGAAGAGCTCTGCAGAACACTATGCTTTACTGTTGCTGTGTTGGTTTTCTCAAGACACAAGCCCTGTTTGTTCCCTGTGTTTTCAGCAAGCAGAGAAGCTGCTGCAGACACTTTCTTGCCCCTTTTCCACAAGTGAAGTATATTTTGTACCAGTTGGTGTGTTCCTCCTCTGCAGAGCAAGAGCAAAGGTTTTAGGATCTAAATTGCTTGTTTTCCATGGAAGAGCTATGTAGAACACTATGCTTTGCTGTTGCTGTGTTGGTTTTCTCAAGACACAAGTCCTGTTGGTTGTCTGTGTTTGCAGCAAGCAGAGAAGCTGCTGCAGACACTTTCTTGCTCCTTTTCCACTAGTGAAGTATATTTTGTACCAGTTGGTGTATTCCTCGTCTGCAGAGCAAGAGCAAAGGTTTTAGGATCTAAATTGCTTGTTTTCCATGGAAGAGCTCTGTAGAACACTATGCTTTGCTGTTGCTGTGTTGGTTTTCTCAAGACACAAGTCCTGTTGGTTGTCTGTGTTTGCAGCAAGCAGAGAAGCTGCTGCAGACACTTTCTTGCCCCTTTTCCACAAGTGAAGTATATTTTGTACCAGTTGGTGTATTCCTCGTCTGCAGAGCAAGAGCAAAGGTTTTAGGATCTAAATTGCTTGTTTTCCATGGAAGAGCTATGTAGAACACTATGCTTTGCTGTTGCTGTGTTGGTTTTCTAAAGACACAAGCCCTGTTTGTTCCCTGTGTTTTCAGCAAGCAGAGAAGCTGCTGCAGACAATTTCTTGCCCCTTTTCCACAAGTGAAGTATATTTTGTGCCAGTTGGTGTGTTCCTCCTCTGCAGAGCAAGATCAAAGGTTTTAGGATCTAAATTGCTTGTTTTCCATGGAAGAGCTATGTAGAACACTATGCTTTGCTGTTGCTGTGTTGGTTTTCTCAAGACAAAGTCCTGTTGGTTGTCTGTGTTTGCAGCAAGCAGAGAAGCTGCTGCAGACACTTCTTGCCCCTTTTCCACAAGTGAAGTATATTTTGTGCCAGTTGGTGTGTTCCTCCTCTGCAGAGCAAGAGCAAAGGTTTTAGGATCTAAATTGCTTGTTTTCCATGGAAGAGCTATGTAGAACACTATGCTTTGCTGTTGCTGTGTTGGTTTTCTCAAGACACAAGTCCTGTTGGTTGTCTGTGTTTGCAGCAAGCAGAGAAGCTGCTGCAGACACTTTCTTGCCCCTTTTCCACAAGTGAAGTATATTTTGTACCAGTTGGTGTATTCCTCGTCTGCAGAGCAAGAGCAAAGGTTTTAGGATCTAAATTGCTTGTTTTCATGGAAGAGCTCTGTAGAACACTATGCTTTGCTGTTGCTGTGTTGGTTTTCTCAAGACACAAGTCCTGTTGGTTGTCTGTGTTTGCAGCAAGCAGAGAAGCTGCTGCAGACACTTTCTTGCCCCTTTTCCACAAGTGAAGTATATTTTGTACCAGTTGGTGTATTCCTCGTCTGCAGAGCAAGAGCAAAGGTTTTAGGACCTAAATTGCTTGTTTTCCATGGAAGAGCTATGTAGAACACTATGCTTTGCTGTTGCTGTGTTGGTTTTCTCAAGACACAAGTCCTGTTGGTTGTCTGTGTTTGCAGCAAGCAGAGAAGCTGCTGCAGACACTTTCTTGCCCCTTTTCCACAAGTGAAGTATATTTTGTACCAGTTGGTGTATTCCTCCTCTGCAGAGCAAGAGCAAAGGTTTTAGGATCTAAATTGCTTGTTTTCCATGGAAGAGCTATGTAGAACACTATGCTTTGCTGTTGCTGTGTTGGTTTTCTCAGAGACACAAGTCCTGTTGGTTGTCTGTGTTTGCAGCAAGCAGAGAAGCTGCTGCAGACATTTTCTTGCCCCTTTTCCACAAGTGAAGTATATTTTGTACCAGTTGGTGTATTCCTCGTCTGCAGAGCAAGAGCAAAGGTTTTAGGATCTAAATTGCTTGTTTTCCATGGAAGAGCTATGTAGAACACTATGCTTTGCTGTTGCTGTGTTGGTTTTTCTCAAGACACAAGTCCTGTTGGTTGTCTGTGTTTGCAGCAAGCAGAGAAGCTGCTGCAGACACTTTCTTGCTCCTTTTCCACTAGTGAAGTATATTTTGTACCAGTTGGTGTATTCCTCGTCTGCAGAGCAAGAGCAAAGGTTTTTAGGATCTAAATTGCTTGTTTTCCATGGAAGAGCTATGTAGAACACTATGCTTTGCTGTTGCTGTGTTGGTTTTCTCAAGACACAAGTCCTGTTGGTTGTCTGTGTTTGCAGCAAGCAGAGAAGCTGCTGCAGACACTTTCTTGCCCCTTTTCCACAAGTGAAGTATATTTTGTACCAGTTGGTGTATTCCTCCTCTGCAGAGCAAGAGCAAATATGTTAGGACCTAAATTACTTGATTTCCATGGAAGAGCTCTGTAGAACACTATTCTTTGCTGTTGCTGTGTCGGTTTTCTCAAGAAACAAACCCTGTTTGTTCTCTGTACTTGCAGCGAGCAGAGAAGCTCTTGAAGACACGTACCTGCTTTCTCCACTACTGACGTATATTTTGTACCAGTTGGTGTATTCCTCGTCTGGAGAGCAGGAGCAAAGGTTTTAGGACCTAAATTGCTTGATTTCCTTGGAAGAGATATGTAGAACACTGTGCTTTGCTGTTACTGTGTTGGTTTTCTCAAGACACAAGTCCTGTTGGTTGTCTGTGTTTGCAGCAAGCAGAGAAGCTGCTGCAGACACTTTCTTGCTCCTTTTCCACTAGTGAAGTATATTTTTGTACCAGTTGGTGTACTCCTCGTCTGCAGAGCAAGAGCAAAGGTTTTAGGATCTAAATTGCTTGTTTTCCATGGAAGAGCTCTGTAGAACACTATGCTTTGCTGTTGCTGTGTTGGTTTTCTCAAGACACAAGCCCTGTTTGTTCTCTGTGTTTTCAGCAAGCAGAGAAGCTGCTGCAGACACTTTCTTGCTCCTTTTCCACTAGTGAAGTATATTTTGTACCAGTTGGTGTATTCCTCGTCTGCAGAGCAAGATCAAAGGTTTTAGGATCTAAATTGCTTGTTTTCCATGGAAGAGCTATGTAGAACACTATGCTTTGCTGTTGCTGTGTTGGTTTTCTCAAGACACAAGTCCTGTTGGTTGTCTGTGTTTGCAGCAAGCAGAGAAGCTGCTGCAGACACTTTCTTGCTCCTTTTCCACTAGTGAAGTATATTTTGTACCAGTTGGTGTATTCCTCGTCTGCAGAGCAAGAGCAAAGGTTTTAGGATCTAAATTGCTTGTTTTCCATGGAAGAGCTCTGTAGAACACTATGCTTTGCTGTTGCTGTGTTGGTTTTCTCAAGACACAAGTCCTGTTGGTTGTCTGTGTTTGCAGCAAGCAGAGAAGCTGCTGCAGACACTTTCTTGCCCCTTTTCCACAAGTGAAGTATATTTTGTACCAGTTGGTGTATTCCTCGTCTGCAGAGCAAGAGCAAAGGTTTTAGGATCTAAATTGCTTGTTTTCCATGGAAGAGCTATGTAGAACACTATGCTTTGCTGTTGCTGTGTTGGTTTTCTAAAGACACAAGCCCTGTTTGTTCCCTGTGTTTTCAGCAAGCAGAGAAGCTGCTGCAGACAATTTCTTGCCCCTTTTCCACAAGTGAAGTATATTTTGTGCCAGTTGGTGTGTTCCTCCTCTGCAGAGCAAGATCAAAGGTTTTAGGATCTAAATTGCTTGTTTTCCATGGAAGAGCTATGTAGAACACTATGCTTTGCTGTTGCTGTGTTGGTTTTCTCAAGACACAAGTCCTGTTGGTTGTCTGTGTTTGCAGCAAGCAGAGAAGCTGCTGCAGACACTTTCTTGCCCCTTTTCCACAAGTGAAGTATATTTTGTGCCAGTTGGTGTGTTCCTCCTCTGCAGAGCAAGAGCAAAGGTTTTAGGATCTAAATTGCTTGTTTTCCATGGAAGAGCTATGTAGAACACTATGCTTTGCTGTTGCTGTGTTGGTTTTCTCAAGACACAAGTCCTGTTGGTTGTCTGTGTTTGCAGCAAGCAGAGAAGCTGCTGCAGACACTTTCTTGCCCTTTTCCACAAGTGAAGTATATTTTGTACCAGTTGGTGTATTCCTCGTCTGCAGAGCAAGAGCAAAGGTTTAGGATCTAAATTGCTTGTTTTCCATGGAAGAGCTATGTAGAACACTATGCTTTGCTGTTGCTGTGTTGGTTTTCTCAAGACACAAGTCCTGTTGGTTGTCTGTGTTTGCAGCAAGCAGAGAAGCTGCTGCAGACACTTTCTTGCCCCTTTTCCACAAGTGAAGTATATTTTGTACCAGTTGGTGTATTCCTCGTCTGCAGAGCAAGAGCAAAGGTTTTAGGATCTAAATTGCTTGTTTTCCATGGAAGAGCTCTGCAGAACACTATGCTTTACTGTTGCTGTGTTGGTTTTCTCAAGACACAAGTCCTGTTGGTTGTCTGTGTTTGCAGCAAGCAGAGAAGCTGCTGCAGACACTTTCTTGCCCCTTTTCCACAAGTGAAGTATATTTTGTACCAGTTGGTGTATTCCTCGTCTGCAGAGCAAGAGCAAAGGTTTTAGGATCTAAATTGCTTGTTTTCCATGGAAGAGCTATGTAGAACACTATGCTTTGCTGTTGCTGTGTTGGTTTTCTAAAGACACAAGCCCTGTTTGTTCCCTGTGTTTTCAGCAAGCAGAGAAGCTGCTGCAGACACTTTCTTGCCCCTTTTCCACAAGTGAAGTATATTTTGTGCCAGTTGGTGTGTTCCTCCTCTGCAGAGCAAGAGCAAAGGTTTTAGGATCTAAATTGCTTGTTTTCCATGGAAGAGCTATGTAGAACACTATGCTTTGCTGTTGCTGTGTTGGTTTTCTCAAGACACAAGTCCTGTTGGTTGTCTGTGTTTGCAGCAAGCAGAGAAGCTGCTGCAGACACTTTCTTGCCCCTTTTCCACAAGTGAAGTATATTTTGTACCAGTTGGTGTATTCCTCGTCTGCAGAGCAAGAGCAAAGGTTTTAGGATCTAAATTGCTTGTTTTCCATGGAAGAGCTATGTAGAACACTATGCTTTGCTGTTGCTGTGTTGGTTTTCTCAAGACACAAGTCCTGTTGGTTGTCTGTGTTTGCAGCAAGCAGAGAAGCTGCTGCAGACACTTTCTTGCTCCTTTTCCACTAGTGAAGTATATTTTGTACCAGTTGGTGTATTCCTCGTCTGCAGAGCAAGAGCAAAGGTTTTAGGATCTAAATTGCTTGTTTTCCATGGAAGAGCTATGTAGAACACTATGCTTTGCTGTTGCTGTGTTGGTTTTCTCAAGACACAAGTCCTGTTGGTTGTCTGTGTTTGCAGCAAGCAGAAGCTGCTGCAGACACTTTCTTGCCCCTTTTCCACAAGTGAAGTATATTTTGTGCCAGTTGGTGTGTTCCTCCTCTGCAGAGCAAGAGCAAAGGTTTTAGGATCTAAATTGCTTGTTTTCCATGGAAGAGCTATGTAGAACACTATGCTTTGCTGTTGCTGTGTTGGTTTTCTCAAGACACAAGTCCTGTTGGTTGTCTGTGTTTGCAGCAAGCAGAGAAGCTGCTGCAGACACTTTCTTGCTCCTTTTCCACTAGTGAAGTATATTTTGTACCAGTTGGTGTATTCCTCGTCTGCAGAGCAAGATCAAAGGTTTTAGGATCTAAATTGCTTGTTTTCCATGGAAGAGCTATGTAGAACACTATGCTTTGCTGTTGCTGTGTTGGTTTTCTCAAGACACAAGTCCTGTTGGTTGTCTGTGTTTGCAGCAAGCAGAGAAGCTGCTGCAGACACTTTCTTGCCCCTTTTCCACAAGTGAAGTATATTTTGTACCAGTTGGTGTATTCCTCCTCTGCAGAGCAAGAGCAAATATGTTAGGACCTAAATTACTTGATTTCCATGGAAGAGCTCTGTAGAACACTATGCTTTGCTGTTGCTTGTGTTCGGTTTCTCAAGAAACAAACCCTGTTTGTTCTCTGTACTTGCAGCGAGCAGAGAAGCTCTTGAAGACACGTACCTGCTTTCTCCACTACTGACGTATATTTTGTACCAGTTGGTGTATTCCTCGTCTGGAGAGCAGGAGCAAAGGTTTTAGGACCTAAATTGCTTGATTTCCTTGGAAGAGATATGTAGAACACTGTGCTTTGCTGTTACTGTGTTGGTTTTCTCAAGACACAAGCCCTGTTGGTTGTCTGTGTTTGCAGCAAGCAGAGAAGCTGCTGCAGACACTTTCTTGCCCCTTTTCCACTAGTGAAGTATATTTTGTACCAGTTGGTGTATTCCTCGTCTGCAGAGCAAGAGCAAAGGTTTTAGGATCTAAATTGCTTGTTTTTCCATGGAAGAGCTCTGCAGAACACTATGCTTTACTGTTGCTGTGTTGGTTTTCTCAAGACACAAGCCCTGTTTGTTCCCTGTGTTTTCAGCAAGCAGAGAAGCTGCTGCAGACACTTTCTTGCCCCTTTTCCACAAGTGAAGTATATTTTGTACCAGTTGGTGTGTTCCTCCTCTGCAGAGCAAGAGCAAAGGTTTTAGGATCTAAATTGCTTGTTTTCCATGGAAGAGCTATGTAGAACACTATGCTTTGCTGTTGCTGTGTTGGTTTTCTCAAGACACAAGTCCTGTTGGTTGTCTGTGTTTGCAGCAAGCAGAGAAGCTGCTGCAGACACTTTCTTGCCCCTTTTCCACAAGTGAAGTATATTTTGTACCAGTTGGTGTATTCCTCGTCTGCAGAGCAAGATCAAAGGTTTTAGGATCTAAATTGCTTGTTTTCCATGGAAGAGCTATGTAGAACACTATGCTTTGCTGTTGCTGTGTTGGTTTTCTCAAGACACAAGTCCTGTTGGTTGTCTGTGTTTGCAGCAAGCAGAGAAGCTGCTGCAGACACTTTCTTGCCCCTTTTCCACAAGTGAAGTATATTTTGTACCAGTTGGTGTATTCCTCGTCTGCAGAGCAAGAGCAAAGGTTTTAGGATCTAAATTGCTTGTTTTCCATGGAAGAGCTATGTAGAACACTATGCTTTGCTGTTGCTGTGTTGGTTTTCTCAAGACACAAGTCCTGTTGGTTGTCTGTGTTTGCAGCAAGCAGAGAAGCTGCTGCAGACACTTTCTTGCCCCTTTTCCACAAGTGAAGTATATTTTGTACCAGTTGGTGTATTCCTCGTCTGCAGAGCAAGAGCAAAGGTTTTAGGATCTAAATTGCTTGTTTTCCATGGAAGAGCTATGTAGAACACTATGCTTTGCTGTTGCTGTGTTGGTTTTCTCAAGACACAAGTCCTGTTGGTTGTCTGTGTTTGCAGCAAGCAGAGAAGCTGCTGCAGACACTTTCTTGCTCCTTTTCCACTAGTGAAGTATATTTTGTACCAGTTGGTGTATTCCTCGTCTGCAGAGCAATAGCAAAGGTTTTAGGACCTAAATTGCTTGTTTTCCATGGAAGAGCTATGTAGAACACTATGCTTTGCTGTTGCTGTGTTGGTTTTCTCAAGACACAAGTCCTGTTGGTTGTCTGTGTTTGCAGCAAGCAGAGAAGCTGCTGCAGACACTTTCTTGCCCCTTTTCCACAAGTGAAGTATATTTTGTACCAGTTGGTGTATTCCTCCTCTGCAGAGCAAGAGCAAAGGTTTTAGGATCTAAATTGCTTGTTTTCCATGGAAGAGCTATGTAGAACACTATGCTTTGCTGTTGCTGTGTTGGTTTTCTCAAGACACAAGTCCTGTTGGTTGTCTGTGTTTGCAGCAAGCAGAGAAGCTGCTGCAGACATTTTCTTGCCCCTTTTCCACAAGTGAAGTATATTTTGTACCAGTTGGTGTATTCCTCGTCTGCAGAGCAAGAGCAAAGGTTTTAGGATCTAAATTGCTTGTTTTCCATGGAAGAGCTATGTAGAACACTATGCTTTGCTGTTGCTGTGTTGGTTTTCTCAAGACACAAGTCCTGTTGGTTGTCTGTGTTTGCAGCAAGCAGAGAAGCTGCTGCAGACACTTTCTTGCTCCTTTTCCACTAGTGAAGTATATTTTGTACCAGTTGGTGTATTCCTCGTCTGCAGAGCAAGAGCAAAGGTTTTAGGATCTAAATTGCTTGTTTTCCATGGAAGAGCTATGTAGAACACTATGCTTTGCTGTTGCTGTGTTGGTTTTCTCAAGACACAAGTCCTGTTGGTTGTCTGTGTTTGCAGCAAGCAGAGAAGCTGCTGCAGACACTTTCTTGCCCCTTTTCCACAAGTGAAGTATATTTTGTACCAGTTGGTGTATTCCTCCTCTGCAGAGCAAGAGCAAATATGTTAGGACCTAAATTACTTGATTTCCATGGAAGAGCTCTGTAGAACACTATTCTTTGCTGTTGCTGTGTCGGTTTTCTCAAGAAACAAACCCTGTTTGTTCTCTGTACTTGCAGCGAGCAGAGAAGCTCTTGAAGACACGTACCTGCTTTCTCCACTACTGACGTATATTTTGTACCAGTTGGTGTATTCCTCGTCTGGAGAGCAGGAGCAAAGGTTTTAGGACCTAAATTGCTTGATTTCCTTGGAAGAGATATGTAGAACACTGTGCTTTTGCTGTTACTGTGTTGGTTTTCTCAAGACACAAGTCCTGTTGGTTGTCTGTGTTTGCAGCAAGCAGAGAAGCTGCTGCAGACACTTTCTTGCTCCTTTTCCACTAGTGAAGTATATTTTGTACCAGTTGGTGTACTCCTCGTCTGCAGAGCAAGAGCAAAGGTTTTAGGATCTAAATTGCTTGTTTTCCATGGAAGAGCTCTGTAGAACACTATGCTTTGCTGTTGCTGTGTTGGTTTTCTCAAGACACAAGCCCTGTTTGTTCTCTGTGTTTTCAGCAAGCAGAGAAGCTGCTGCAGACACTTTCTTGCTCCTTTTCCACTAGTGAAGTATATTTTGTACCAGTTGGTGTATTCCTCGTCTGCAGAGCAAGATCAAAGGTTTTAGGATCTAAATTGCTTGTTTTCCATGGAAGAGCTATGTAGAACACTATGCTTTGCTGTTGCTGTGTTGGTTTTCTCAAGACACAAGTCCTGTTGGTTGTCTGTGTTTGCAGCAAGCAGAGAAGCTGCTGCAGACACTTTCTTGCTCCTTTTCCACTAGTGAAGTATATTTTGTACCAGTTGGTGTATTCCTCGTCTGCAGAGCAAGAGCAAAGGTTTTAGGATCTAAATTGCTTGTTTTCCATGGAAGAGCTCTGTAGAACACTATGCTTTGCTGTTGCTGTGTTGGTTTTCTCAAGACACAAGTCCTGTTGGTTGTCTGTGTTTGCAGCAAGCAGAGAAGCTGCTGCAGACACTTTCTTGCCCCTTTTCCACAAGTGAAGTATATTTTGTACCAGTTGGTGTATTCCTCGTCTGCAGAGCAAGAGCAAAGGTTTTAGGATCTAAATTGCTTGTTTTCCATGGAAGAGCTATGTAGAACACTATGCTTTGCTGTTGCTGTGTTGGTTTTCTAAAGACACAAGCCCTGTTTGTTCCCTGTGTTTTCAGCAAGCAGAGAAGCTGCTGCAGACAATTTCTTGCCCCTTTTCCACAAGTGAAGTATATTTTGTGCCAGTTGGTGTGTTCCTCCTCTGCAGAGCAAGATCAAAGGTTTTAGGATCTAAATTGCTTGTTTTCCATGGAAGAGCTATGTAGAACACTATGCTTTGCTGTTGCTGTGTTGGTTTTCTCAAGACACAAGTCCTGTTGGTTGTCTGTGTTTGCAGCAAGCAGAGAAGCTGCTGCAGACACTTTCTTGCCCCTTTTCCACAAGTGAAGTATATTTTGTGCCAGTTGGTGTGTTCCTCCTCTGCAGAGCAAGAGCAAAGGTTTTAGGATCTAAATTGCTTGTTTTCCATGGAAGAGCTATGTAGAACACTATGCTTTGCTGTTGCTGTGTTGGTTTTCTCAAGACACAAGTCCTGTTGGTTGTCTGTGTTTGCAGCAAGCAGAGAAGCTGCTGCAGACACTTTCTTGCCCCTTTTCCACAAGTGAAGTATATTTTGTACCAGTTGGTGTATTCCTCGTCTGCAGAGCAAGAGCAAAGGTTTTAGGATCTAAATTGCTTGTTTTCCATGGAAGAGCTATGTAGAACACTATGCTTTGCTGTTGCTGTGTTGGTTTTCTCAAGACACAAGTCCTGTTGGTTGTCTGTGTTTGCAGCAAGCAGAGAAGCTGCTGCAGACACTTTCTTGCCCCTTTTCCACAAGTGAAGTATATTTTGTACCAGTTGGTGTATTCCTCGTCTGCAGAGCAAGAGCAAAGGTTTTAGGATCTAAATTGCTTGTTTTCCATGGAAGAGCTCTGCAGAACACTATGCTTTACTGTTGCTGTGTTGGTTTTCTCAAGACACAAGTCCTGTTGGTTGTCTGTGTTTGCAGCAAGCAGAGAAGCTGCTGCAGACACTTTCTTGCCCCTTTTCCACAAGTGAAGTATATTTTGTACCAGTTGGTGTATTCCTCGTCTGCAGAGCAAGAGCAAAGGTTTTAGGATCTAAATTGCTTGTTTTCCATGGAAGAGCTATGTAGAACACTATGCTTTGCTGTTGCTGTGTTGGTTTTCTAAAGACACAAGCCCTGTTTGTTCCCTGTGTTTTCAGCAAGCAGAGAAGCTGCTGCAGACACTTTCTTGCCCCTTTTCCACAAGTGAAGTATATTTTGTGCCAGTTGGTGTGTTCCTCCTCTGCAGAGCAAGAGCAAAGGTTTTAGGATCTAAATTGCTTGTTTTCCATGGAAGAGCTATGTAGAACACTATGCTTTGCTGTTGCTGTGTTGGTTTTCTCAAGACACAAGTCCTGTTGGTTGTCTGTGTTTGCAGCAAGCAGAGAAGCTGCTGCAGACACTTTCTTGCCCCTTTTCCACAAGTGAAGTATATTTTGTACCAGTTGGTGTATTCCTCGTCTGCAGAGCAAGAGCAAAGGTTTTAGGATCTAAATTGCTTGTTTTCCATGGAAGAGCTATGTAGAACACTATGCTTTGCTGTTGCTGTGTTGGTTTTCTCAAGACACAAGTCCTGTTGGTTGTCTGTGTTTGCAGCAAGCAGAGAAGCTGCTGCAGACACTTTCTTGCTCCTTTTCCACTAGTGAAGTATATTTTGTACCAGTTGGTGTATTCCTCGTCTGCAGAGCAAGAGCAAAGGTTTTAGGATCTAAATTGCTTGTTTTCCATGGAAGAGCTATGTAGAACACTATGCTTTGCTGTTGCTGTGTTGGTTTTCTCAAGACACAAGTCCTGTTGGTTGTCTGTGTTTGCAGCAAGCAGAGAAGCTGCTGCAGACACTTTCTTGCCCCTTTTCCACAAGTGAAGTATATTTTGTGCCAGTTGGTGTGTTCCTCCTCTGCAGAGCAAGAGCAAAGGTTTTAGGATCTAAATTGCTTGTTTTCCATGGAAGAGCTATGTAGAACACTATGCTTTGCTGTTGCTGTGTTGGTTTTCTCAAGACACAAGTCCTGTTGGTTGTCTGTGTTTGCAGCAAGCAGAGAAGCTGCTGCAGACACTTTCTTGCCCCTTTTCCACAAGTGAAGTATATTTTGTACCAGTTGGTGTATTCCTCGTCTGCAGAGCAAGAGCAAATATGTTAGGACCTAAATTACTTGATTTCCATGGAAGAGCTCTGTAGAACACTATGCTTTGCTGTTGCTGTGTCGGTTTTCTCAAGAAACAAACCCTGTTTGTTCTCTGTACTTGCAGCGAGCAGAGAAGCTCTTGAAGACACGTACCTGCTTTCTCCACTACTGACGTATATTTTGTACCAGTTGGTGTATTCCTCGTCTGGAGAGCAGGAGCAAAGGTTTTAGGACCTAAATTGCTTGATTTCCTTGGAAGAGATATGTAGAACACTGTGCTTTGCTGTTACTGTGTTGGTTTTCTCAAGACACAAGCCCTGTTGGTTGTCTGTGTTTGCAGCAAGCAGAGAAGCTGCTGCAGACACTTTCTTGCTCCTTTTCCACTAGTGAAGTATATTTTGTACCAGTTGGTGTATTCCTCGTCTGCAGAGCAGGAGCAAAGGTTTTAGGATCTAAATTGCTTGTTTTCCATGGAAGAGCTATTAAGAACACTATGCTTTGCTGTTGCTGTGTTGGTTTTCTCAAGACACAAGTCCTGTTGGTTGTCTGTGTTTGCAGCAAGCAGAGAAGCTGCTGCAGACACTTTCTTGCCCCTTTTCCACTAGTGAAGTATATTTTGTACCAGTTGGTGTATTCCTCGTCTGCAGAGCAAGAGCAAAGGTTTTAGGATCTAAATTGCTTGTTTTCCATGGAAGAGCTCTGCAGAACACTATGCTTTGCTGTTGCTGTGTTGGTTTTCTCAAGACACAAGCCCTGTTTGTTCCCTGTGTTTTCAGCAAGCAGAGAAGCTGCTGCAGACACTTTCTTGCCCCTTTTCCACAAGTGAAGTATATTTTGTGCCAGTTGGTGTGTTCCTCCTCTGCAGAGCAAGAGCAAAGGTTTTAGGATCTAAATTGCTTGTTTTCCATGGAAGAGCTCTGTAGAACACTATGCTTTGCTGTTGCTGTGTTGGTTTTCTCAAGACACAAGTCCTGTTGGTTGTCTGTGTTTGCAGCAAGCAGAGAAGCTGCTGCAGACACTTTCTTGCCCCTTTTCCACAAGTGAAGTATATTTTGTACCAGTTGGTGTATTCCTCGTCTGCAGAGCAAGAGCAAATATGTTAGGACCTAAATTACTTGATTTCCATGGAAGAGCTCTGTAGAACACTATGCTTTGCTGTTGCTGTGTTGGTTTTCTCAAGACACAAGTCCTGTTGGTTGTCTGTGTTTGCAGCAAGCAGAGAAGCTGCTGCAGACACTTTCTTGCCCCTTTTCCACAAGTGAAGTATATTTTGTACCAGTTGGTGTATTCCTCGTCTGCAGAGCAAGAGCAAATATGTTAGGACCTAAATTACTTGATTTCCATGGAAGAGCTCTGTAGAACACTATGCTTTGCTGTTGCTGTGTCGGTTTTCTCAAGAAACAAACCCTGTTTGTTCTCTGTACTTGCAGCGAGCAGAGAAGCTCTTGAAGACACGTACCTGCTTTCTCCACTACTGACGTATATTTTGTACCAGTTGGTGTATTCCTCGTCTGGAGAGCAGGAGCAAAGGTTTTAGGACCTAAATTGCTTGATTTCCTTGGAAGAGATATGTAGAACACTGTGCTTTGCTGTTACTGTGTTGGTTTTCTCAAGACACAAGTCCTGTTGGTTGTCTGTGTTTGCAGCAAGCAGAGAAGCTGCTGCAGACACTTTCTTGCCCCTTTTCCACAAGTGAAGTATATTTTGTGCCAGTTGGTGTGTTCCTCCTCTGCAGAGCAAGAGCAAAGGTTTTAGGATCTAAATTGCTTGTTTTCCATGGAAGAGCTATGTAGAACACTATGCTTTGCTGTTGCTGTGTTGGTTTTCTCAAGACACAAGTCCTGTTGGTTGTCTGTGTTTGCAGCAAGCAGAGAAGCTGCTGCAGACACTTTCTTGCCCCTTTTCCACAAGTGAAGTATATTTTGTACCAGTTGGTGTATTCCTCGTCTGCAGAGCAAGAGCAAAGGTTTTAGGATCTAAATTGCTTGTTTTCCATGGAAGAGCTATGTAGAACACTATGCTTTGCTGTTGCTGTGTTGGTTTTCTCAAGACACAAGTCCTGTTGGTTGTCTGTGTTTGCAGCAAGCAGAGAAGCTGCTGCAGACACTTTCTTGCCCCTTTTCCACAAGTGAAGTATATTTTGTACCAGTTGGTGTATTCCTCGTCTGCAGAGCAAGAGCAAAGGTTTTAGGATCTAAATTGCTTGTTTTCCATGGAAGAGCTCTGCAGAACACTATGCTTTACTGTTGCTGTGTTGGTTTTCTCAAGACACAAGTCCTGTTGGTTGTCTGTGTTTGCAGCAAGCAGAGAAGCTGCTGCAGACACTTTCTTGCCCCTTTTCCACAAGTGAAGTATATTTTGTACCAGTTGGTGTATTCCTCGTCTGCAGAGCAAGAGCAAAGGTTTTAGGATCTAAATTGCTTGTTTTCCATGGAAGAGCTATGTAGAACACTATGCTTTGCTGTTGCTGTGTTGGTTTTCTAAAGACACAAGCCCTGTTTGTTCCCTGTGTTTTCAGCAAGCAGAGAAGCTGCTGCAGACACTTTCTTGCCCCTTTTCCACAAGTGAAGTATATTTTGTGCCAGTTGGTGTGTTCCTCCTCTGCAGAGCAAGAGCAAAGGTTTTAGGATCTAAATTGCTTGTTTTCCATGGAAGAGCTATGTAGAACACTATGCTTTGCTGTTGCTGTGTTGGTTTTCTCAAGACACAAGTCCTGTTGGTTGTCTGTGTTTGCAGCAAGCAGAGAAGCTGCTGCAGACACTTTCTTGCCCCTTTTCCACAAGTGAAGTATATTTTGTACCAGTTGGTGTATTCCTCGTCTGCAGAGCAAGAGCAAAGGTTTTAGGATCTAAATTGCTTGTTTTCCATGGAAGAGCTATGTAGAACACTATGCTTTGCTGTTGCTGTGTTGGTTTTCTCAAGACACAAGTCCTGTTGGTTGTCTGTGTTTGCAGCAAGCAGAGAAGCTGCTGCAGACACTTTCTTGCTCCTTTTCCACTAGTGAAGTATATTTTGTACCAGTTGGTGTATTCCTCGTCTGCAGAGCAAGAGCAAAGGTTTTAGGATCTAAATTGCTTGTTTTCCATGGAAGAGCTATGTAGAACACTATGCTTTGCTGTTGCTGTGTTGGTTTTCTCAAGACACAAGTCCTGTTGGTTGTCTGTGTTTGCAGCAAGCAGAGAAGCTGCTGCAGACACTTTCTTGCCCCTTTTCCACAAGTGAAGTATATTTTGTGCCAGTTGGTGTGTTCCTCCTCTGCAGAGCAAGAGCAAAGGTTTTAGGATCTAAATTGCTTGTTTTCCATGGAAGAGCTATGTAGAACACTATGCTTTGCTGTTGCTGTGTTGGTTTTCTCAAGACACAAGTCCTGTTGGTTGTCTGTGTTTGCAGCAAGCAGAGAAGCTGCTGCAGACACTTTCTTGCCCCTTTTCCACAAGTGAAGTATATTTTGTACCAGTTGGTGTATTCCTCGTCTGCAGAGCAAGAGCAAATATGTTAGGACCTAAATTACTTGATTTCCATGGAAGAGCTCTGTAGAACACTATGCTTTGCTGTTGCTGTGTCGGTTTTCTCAAGAAACAAACCCTGTTTGTTCTCTGTACTTGCAGCGAGCAGAGAAGCTCTTGAAGACACGTACCTGCTTTCTCCACTACTGACGTATATTTTGTACCAGTTGGTGTATTCCTCGTCTGGAGAGCAGGAGCAAAGGTTTTAGGACCTAAATTGCTTGATTTCCTTGGAAGAGATATGTAGAACACTGTGCTTTGCTGTTACTGTGTTGGTTTTCTCAAGACACAAGCCCTGTTGGTTGTCTGTGTTTGCAGCAAGCAGAGAAGCTGCTGCAGACACTTTCTTGCTCCTTTTCCACTAGTGAAGTATATTTTGTACCAGTTGGTGTATTCCTCGTCTGCAGAGCAGGAGCAAAGGTTTTAGGATCTAAATTGCTTGTTTTCCATGGAAGAGCTATTAAGAACACTATGCTTTGCTGTTGCTGTGTTGGTTTTCTCAAGACACAAGTCCTGTTGGTTGTCTGTGTTTGCAGCAAGCAGAGAAGCTGCTGCAGACACTTTCTTGCCCCTTTTCCACTAGTGAAGTATATTTTGTACCAGTTGGTGTATTCCTCGTCTGCAGAGCAAGAGCAAAGGTTTTAGGATCTAAATTGCTTGTTTTCCATGGAAGAGCTCTGCAGAACACTATGCTTTGCTGTTGCTGTGTTGGTTTTCTCAAGACACAAGCCCTGTTTGTTCCCTGTGTTTTCAGCAAGCAGAGAAGCTGCTGCAGACACTTTCTTGCCCCTTTTCCACAAGTGAAGTATATTTTGTGCCAGTTGGTGTGTTCCTCCTCTGCAGAGCAAGAGCAAAGGTTTTAGGATCTAAATTGCTTGTTTTCCATGGAAGAGCTCTGTAGAACACTATGCTTTGCTGTTGCTGTGTTGGTTTTCTCAAGACACAAGTCCTGTTGGTTGTCTGTGTTTGCAGCAAGCAGAGAAGCTGCTGCAGACACTTTCTTGCCCCTTTTCCACAAGTGAAGTATATTTTGTACCAGTTGGTGTATTCCTCGTCTGCAGAGCAAGAGCAAATATGTTAGGACCTAAATTACTTGATTTCCATGGAAGAGCTCTGTAGAACACTATGCTTTGCTGTTGCTGTGTTGGTTTTCTCAAGACACAAGTCCTGTTGGTTGTCTGTGTTTGCAGCAAGCAGAGAAGCTGCTGCAGACACTTTCTTGCCCCTTTTCCACAAGTGAAGTATATTTTGTACCAGTTGGTGTATTCCTCGTCTGCAGAGCAAGAGCAAAATGTTTAGGACCTAAATTACTTGATTTCCATGGAAGAGCTCTGTAGAACACTATGCTTTGCTGTTGCTGTGTCGGTTTTCTCAAGAAACAAACCCTGTTTGTTCTCTGTACTTGCAGCGAGCAGAGAAGCTCTTGAAGACACGTACCTGCTTTCTCCACTACTGACGTATATTTTGTACCAGTTGGTGTATTCCTCGTCTGGAGAGCAGGAGCAAAGGTTTTAGGACCTAAATTGCTTGATTTCCTTGGAAGAGATATGTAGAACACTGTGCTTTGCTGTTACTGTGTTGGTTTTCTCAAGACACAAGTCCTGTTGGTTGTCTGTGTTTGCAGCAAGCAGAGAAGCTGCTGCAGACACTTTCTTGCTCCTTTTCCACTAGTGAAGTATATTTTGTACCAGTTGGTGTATTCCTCGTCTGCAGAGCAAGAGCAAAGGTTTTAGGATCTAAATTGCTTGTTTTCCATGGAAGAGCTATGTAGAACACTATGCTTTGCTGTTGCTGTGTTGGTTTTCTCAAGACACAAGCCCTGTTTGTTCCCTGTGTTTTCAGCAAGCAGAGAAGCTGCTGCAGACACTTTCTTGCCCCTTTTCCACAAGTGAAGTATATTTTGTGCCAGTTGGTGTGTTCCTCCTCTGCAGAGCAAGAGCAAAGGTTTTAGGATCTAAATTGCTTGTTTTCCATGGAAGAGCTCTGTAGAACACTATGCTTTGCTGTTGCTGTGTTGGTTTTCTCAAGACACAAGTCCTGTTGGTTGTCTGTGTTTGCAGCAAGCAGAGAAGCTGCTGCAGACACTTTCTTGCCCCTTTTCCACAAGTGAAGTATATTTTGTACCAGTTGGTGTATTCCTCGTCTGCAGAGCAAGAGCAAATATGTTAGGACCTAAATTACTTGATTTCCATGGAAGAGCTCTGTAGAACACTATGCTTTGCTGTTGCTGTGTCGGTTTTCTCAAGAAACAAACCCTGTTTGTTCTCTGTACTTGCAGCGAGCAGAGAAGCTCTTGAAGACACGTACCTGCTTTCTCCACTACTGATGTATATTTTGTACCAGTTGGTGTATTCCTCGTCTGGAGAGCAGGAGCAAAGGTTTTAGGACCTAAATTGCTTGATTTCCTTGGAAGAGATATGTAGAACACTGTGCTTTGCTGTTACTGTGTTGGTTTTCTCAAGACACAAGTCCTGTTGGTTGTCTGTGTTTGCAGCAAGCAGAGAAGCTGCTGCAGACACTTTCTTGCTCCTTTTCCACTAGTGAAGTATATTTTGTACCAGTTGGTGTATTCCTCGTCTGCAGAGCAAGAGCAAAGGTTTTAGGATCTAAATTGCTTGTTTTCCATGGAAGAGCTATTAAGAACACTATGCTTTGCTGTTGCTGTGTTGGTTTTCTCAAGACACAAGTCCTGTTGGTTGTCTGTGTTTGCAGCAAGCAGAGAAGCTGCTGCAGACACTTTCTTGCCCCTTTTCCACTAGTGAAGTATATTTTGTACCAGTTGGTGTATTCCTCGTCTGCAGAGCAAGAGCAAAGGTTTTAGGATCTAAATTGCTTGTTTTCCATGGAAGAGCTCTGCAGAACACTATGCTTTGCTGTTGCTGTGTTGGTTTTCTCAAGACACAAGCCCTGTTTGTTCCCTGTGTTTTCAGCAAGCAGAGAAGCTGCTGCAGACACTTTCTTGCCCCTTTTCCACAAGTGAAGTATATTTTGTGCCAGTTGGTGTGTTCCTCCTCTGCAGAGCAAGAGCAAAGGTTTTAGGATCTAAATTGCTTGTTTTCCATGGAAGAGCTCTGTAGAACACTATGCTTTGCTGTTGCTGTGTTGGTTTTTCTCAAGACACAAGTCCTGTTGGTTGTCTGTGTTTGCAGCAAGCAGAGAAGCTGCTGCAGACACTTTCTTGCCCCTTTTCCACAAGTGAAGTATATTTTGTACCAGTTGGTGTATTCCTCGTCTGCAGAGCAAGAGCAAATATGTTAGGACCTAAATTACTTGATTTCCATGGAAGAGCTCTGTAGAACACTATGCTTTTGCTGTTGCTGTGTTGGTTTTCTCAAGACACAAGTCCTGTTGGTTGTCTGTGTTTGCAGCAAGCAGAGAAGCTGCTGCAGACACTTTCTTGCCCCTTTTCCACAAGTGAAGTATATTTTGTACCAGTTGGTGTATTCCTCGTCTGCAGAGCAAGAGCAAATATGTTAGGACCTAAATTACTTGATTTCCATGGAAGAGCTCTGTAGAACACTATGCTTTGCTGTTGCTGTGTCGGTTTTCTCAAGAAACAAACCCTGTTTGTTCTCTGTACTTGCAGCGAGCAGAGAAGCTCTTGAAGACACGTACCTGCTTTCTCCACTACTGACGTATATTTTGTACCAGTTGGTGTATTCCTCGTCTGGAGAGCAGGAGCAAAGGTTTTAGGACCTAAATTGCTTGATTTCCTTGGAAGAGATATGTAGAACACTGTGCTTTTGCTGTTACTGTGTTGGTTTTCTCAAGACACAAGTCCTGTTGGTTGTCTGTGTTTGCAGCAAGCAGAGAAGCTGCTGCAGACACTTTCTTGCTCCTTTTCCACTAGTGAAGTATATTTTGTACCAGTTGGTGTATTCCTCGTCTGCAGAGCAAGAGCAAAGGTTTTAGGATCTAAATTGCTTGTTTTCCATGGAAGAGCTATGTAGAACACTATGCTTTGCTGTTGCTGTGTTGGTTTTCTCAAGACACAAGCCCTGTTTGTTCCCTGTGTTTTCAGCAAGCAGAGAAGCTGCTGCAGACACTTTCTTGCCCCTTTTCCACAAGTGAAGTATATTTTGTGCCAGTTGGTGTGTTCCTCCTCTGCAGAGCAAGAGCAAAGGTTTTAGGATCTAAATTGCTTGTTTTCCATGGAAGAGCTCTGTAGAACACTATGCTTTTGCTGTTGCTGTGTTGGTTTTCTCAAGACACAAGTCCTGTTGGTTGTCTGTGTTTGCAGCAAGCAGAGAAGCTGCTGCAGACACTTTCTTGCCCCTTTTCCACAAGTGAAGTATATTTTGTACCAGTTGGTGTATTCCTCGTCTGCAGAGCAAGAGCAAATATGTTAGGACCTAAATTACTTGATTTCCATGGAAGAGCTCTGTAGAACACTATGCTTTGCTGTTGCTGTGTCGGTTTTCTCAAGAAACAAACCCTGTTTGTTCTCTGTACTTGCAGCGAGCAGAGAAGCTCTTGAAGACACGTACCTGCTTTCTCCACTACTGATGTATATTTTGTACCAGTTGGTGTATTCCTCGTCTGGAGAGCAGGAGCAAAGGTTTTAGGACCTAAATTGCTTGATTTCCTTGGAAGAGATATGTAGAACACTGTGCTTTGCTGTTACTGTGTTGGTTTTCTCAAGACACAAGTCCTGTTGGTTGTCTGTGTTTGCAGCAAGCAGAGAAGCTGCTGCAGACACTTTCTTGCTCCTTTTCCACTAGTGAAGTATATTTTGTACCAGTTGGTGTATTCCTCGTCTGCAGAGCAAGAGCAAAGGTTTTAGGATCTAAATTGCTTGTTTTCCATGGAAGAGCTATTAAGAACACTATGCTTTGCTGTTGCTGTGTTGGTTTTCTAAAGACACAAGCCCTGTTTGTTCCCTGTGTTTTCAGCAAGCAGAGAAGCTGCTGCAGACACTTTCTTGCCCCTTTTCCACAAGTGAAGTATATTTTGTGCCAGTTGGTGTGTTCCTCCTCTGCAGAGCAAGAGCAAAGGTTTTAGGATCTAAATTGCTTGTTTTCCATGGAAGAGCTATGTAGAACACTATGCTTTGCTGTTGCTGTGTTGGTTTTTCTCAAGACACAAGCCCTGTTTGTTCCCTGTGTTTTCAGCAAGCAGAGAAGCTGCTGCAGACACTTTCTTGCCCCTTTTCCACAAGTGAAGTATATTTTGTGCCAGTTGGTGTGTTCCTCCTCTGCAGAGCAAGAGCAAAGGTTTTAGGATCTAAATTGCTTGTTTTCCATGGAAGAGCTCTGTAGAACACTATGCTTTGCTGTTGCTGTGTTGGTTTTCTCAAGACACAAGTCCTGTTGGTTGTCTGTGTTTGCAGCAAGCAGAGAAGCTGCTGCAGACACTTTCTTGCCCCTTTTCCACAAGTGAAGTATATTTTGTACCAGTTGGTGTATTCCTCGTCTGCAGAGCAAGAGCAAATATGTTAGGACCTAAATTACTTGATTTCCATGGAAGAGCTCTGTAGAACACTATGCTTTGCTGTTGCTGTGTTGGTTTTCTCAAGACACAAGTCCTGTTGGTTGTCTGTGTTTGCAGCAAGCAGAGAAGCTGCTGCAGACACTTTCTTGCCCCTTTTCCACAAGTGAAGTATATTTTGTACCAGTTGGTGTATTCCTCGTCTGCAGAGCAAGAGCAAATATGTTAGGACCTAAATTACTTGATTTCCATGGAAGAGCTCTGTAGAACACTATGCTTTGCTGTTGCTGTGTCGGTTTTCTCAAGAAACAAACCCTGTTTGTTCTCTGTACTTGCAGCGAGCAGAGAAGCTCTTGAAGACACGTACCTGCTTTCTCCACTACTGACGTATATTTTGTACCAGTTGGTGTATTCCTCGTCTGGAGAGCAGGAGCAAAGGTTTTAGGACCTAAATTGCTTGATTTCCTTGGAAGAGATATGTAGAACACTGTGCTTTGCTGTTACTGTGTTGGTTTTCTCAAGACACAAGTCCTGTTGGTTGTCTGTGTTTGCAGCAAGCAGAGAAGCTGCTGCAGACACTTTCTTGCCCCTTTTCCACAAGTGAAGTATATTTTGTGCCAGTTGGTGTGTTCCTCCTCTGCAGAGCAAGAGCAAAGGTTTTAGGATCTAAATTGCTTGTTTTCCATGGAAGAGCTATGTAGAACACTATGCTTTGCTGTTGCTGTGTTGGTTTTCTCAAGACACAAGTCCTGTTGGTTGTCTGTGTTTGCAGCAAGCAGAGAAGCTGCTGCAGACACTTTCTTGCCCCTTTTCCACAAGTGAAGTATATTTTGTACCAGTTGGTGTATTTCCTCGTCTGCAGAGCAAGAGCAAAGGTTTTAGGATCTAAATTGCTTGTTTTCCATGGAAGAGCTATGTAGAACACTATGCTTTGCTGTTGCTGTGTTGGTTTTCTCAAGACACAAGTCCTGTTGGTTGTCTGTGTTTGCAGCAAGCAGAGAAGCTGCTGCAGACACTTTCTTGCCCCTTTTCCACAAGTGAAGTATATTTTGTACCAGTTGGTGTATTCCTCGTCTGCAGAGCAAGAGCAAAGGTTTTAGGATCTAAATTGCTTGTTTTCCATGGAAGAGCTCTGCAGAACACTATGCTTTACTGTTGCTGTGTTGGTTTTCTCAAGACACAAGTCCTGTTGGTTGTCTGTGTTTGCAGCAAGCAGAGAAGCTGCTGCAGACACTTTCTTGCCCCTTTTCCACAAGTGAAGTATATTTTGTACCAGTTGGTGTATTCCTCGTCTGCAGAGCAAGAGCAAAGGTTTTAGGATCTAAATTGCTTGTTTTCCATGGAAGAGCTATGTAGAACACTATGCTTTGCTGTTGCTGTGTTGGTTTTCTAAAGACACAAGCCCTGTTTGTTCCCTGTGTTTTCAGCAAGCAGAGAAGCTGCTGCAGACACTTTCTTGCCCCTTTTCCACAAGTGAAGTATATTTTGTGCCAGTTGGTGTGTTCCTCCTCTGCAGAGCAAGAGCAAAGGTTTTAGGATCTAAATTGCTTGTTTTCCATGGAAGAGCTATGTAGAACACTATGCTTTGCTGTTGCTGTGTTGGTTTTCTCAAGACACAAGTCCTGTTGGTTGTCTGTGTTTGCAGCAAGCAGAGAAGCTGCTGCAGACACTTTCTTGCCCCTTTTCCACAAGTGAAGTATATTTTGTACCAGTTGGTGTATTCCTCGTCTGCAGAGCAAGAGCAAAGGTTTTAGGATCTAAATTGCTTGTTTTCCATGGAAGAGCTATGTAGAACACTATGCTTTGCTGTTGCTGTGTTGGTTTTCTCAAGACACAAGTCCTGTTGGTTGTCTGTGTTTGCAGCAAGCAGAGAAGCTGCTGCAGACACTTTCTTGCTCCTTTTCCACTAGTGAAGTATATTTTGTACCAGTTGGTGTATTCCTCGTCTGCAGAGCAAGAGCAAAGGTTTTAGGATCTAAATTGCTTGTTTTCCATGGAAGAGCTATGTAGAACACTATGCTTTGCTGTTGCTGTGTTGGTTTTCTCAAGACACAAGTCCTGTTGGTTGTCTGTGTTTGCAGCAAGCAGAGAAGCTGCTGCAGACACTTTCTTGCCCCTTTTCCACAAGTGAAGTATATTTTGTGCCAGTTGGTGTGTTCCTCCTCTGCAGAGCAAGAGCAAAGGTTTTAGGATCTAAATTGCTTGTTTTCCATGGAAGAGCTATGTAGAACACTATGCTTTGCTGTTGCTGTGTTGGTTTTCTCAAGACACAAGTCCTGTTGGTTGTCTGTGTTTGCAGCAAGCAGAGAAGCTGCTGCAGACACTTTCTTGCCCCTTTTCCACAAGTGAAGTATATTTTGTACCAGTTGGTGTATTCCTCGTCTGCAGAGCAAGAGCAAATATGTTAGGACCTAAATTACTTGATTTCCATGGAAGAGCTCTGTAGAACACTATGCTTTGCTGTTGCTGTGTCGGTTTTCTCAAGAAACAAACCCTGTTTGTTCTCTGTACTTGCAGCGAGCAGAGAAGCTCTTGAAGACACGTACCTGCTTTCTCCACTACTGACGTATATTTTGTACCAGTTGGTGTATTCCTCGTCTGGAGAGCAGGAGCAAAGGTTTTAGGACCTAAATTGCTTGATTTCCTTGGAAGAGATATGTAGAACACTGTGCTTTGCTGTTACTGTGTTGGTTTTCTCAAGACACAAGCCCTGTTGGTTGTCTGTGTTTGCAGCAAGCAGAGAAGCTGCTGCAGACACTTTCTTGCTCCTTTTCCACTAGTGAAGTATATTTTGTACCAGTTGGTGTATTCCTCGTCTGCAGAGCAGGAGCAAAGGTTTTAGGATCTAAATTGCTTGTTTTCCATGGAAGAGCTATTAAGAACACTATGCTTTGCTGTTGCTGTGTTGGTTTTCTCAAGACACAAGTCCTGTTGGTTGTCTGTGTTTGCAGCAAGCAGAGAAGCTGCTGCAGACACTTTCTTGCCCCTTTTCCACTAGTGAAGTATATTTTGTACCAGTTGGTGTATTCCTCGTCTGCAGAGCAAGAGCAAAGGTTTTAGGATCTAAATTGCTTGTTTTCCATGGAAGAGCTCTGCAGAACACTATGCTTTGCTGTTGCTGTGTTGGTTTTCTCAAGACACAAGCCCTGTTTGTTCCCTGTGTTTTCAGCAAGCAGAGAAGCTGCTGCAGACACTTTCTTGCCCCTTTTCCACAAGTGAAGTATATTTTGTGCCAGTTGGTGTGTTCCTCCTCTGCAGAGCAAGAGCAAAGGTTTTAGGATCTAAATTGCTTGTTTTCCATGGAAGAGCTCTGTAGAACACTATGCTTTGCTGTTGCTGTGTTGGTTTTCTCAAGACACAAGTCCTGTTGGTTGTCTGTGTTTGCAGCAAGCAGAGAAGCTGCTGCAGACACTTTCTTGCCCCTTTTCCACAAGTGAAGTATATTTTGTACCAGTTGGTGTATTCCTCGTCTGCAGAGCAAGAGCAAATATGTTAGGACCTAAATTACTTGATTTCCATGGAAGAGCTCTGTAGAACACTATGCTTTGCTGTTGCTGTGTTGGTTTTCTCAAGACACAAGTCCTGTTGGTTGTCTGTGTTTGCAGCAAGCAGAGAAGCTGCTGCAGACACTTTCTTGCCCCTTTTCCACAAGTGAAGTATATTTTGTACCAGTTGGTGTATTCCTCGTCTGCAGAGCAAGAGCAAATATGTTAGGACCTAAATTACTTGATTTCCATGGAAGAGCTCTGTAGAACACTATGCTTTGCTGTTGCTGTGTCGGTTTTCTCAAGAAACAAACCCTGTTTGTTCTCTGTACTTGCAGCGAGCAGAGAAGCTCTTGAAGACACGTACCTGCTTTCTCCACTACTGACGTATATTTTGTACCAGTTGGTGTATTCCTCGTCTGGAGAGCAGGAGCAAAGGTTTTAGGACCTAAATTGCTTGATTTCCTTGGAAGAGATATGTAGAACACTGTGCTTTGCTGTTACTGTGTTGGTTTTCTCAAGACACAAGTCCTGTTGGTTGTCTGTGTTTGCAGCAAGCAGAGAAGCTGCTGCAGACACTTTCTTGCTCCTTTTCCACTAGTGAAGTATATTTTGTACCAGTTGGTGTATTCCTCGTCTGCAGAGCAAGAGCAAAGGTTTTAGGATCTAAATTGCTTGTTTTCCATGGAAGAGCTATGTAGAACACTATGCTTTGCTGTTGCTGTGTTGGTTTTCTCAAGACACAAGCCCTGTTTGTTCCCTGTGTTTTCAGCAAGCAGAGAAGCTGCTGCAGACACTTTCTTGCCCCTTTTCCACAAGTGAAGTATATTTTGTGCCAGTTGGTGTGTTCCTCCTCTGCAGAGCAAGAGCAAAGGTTTTAGGATCTAAATTGCTTGTTTTCCATGGAAGAGCTCTGTAGAACACTATGCTTTGCTGTTGCTGTGTTGGTTTTCTCAAGACACAAGTCCTGTTGGTTGTCTGTGTTTGCAGCAAGCAGAGAAGCTGCTGCAGACACTTTCTTGCCCCTTTTCCACAAGTGAAGTATATTTTGTACCAGTTGGTGTATTCCTCGTCTGCAGAGCAAGAGCAAATATGTTAGGACCTAAATTACTTGATTTCCATGGAAGAGCTCTGTAGAACACTATGCTTTGCTGTTGCTGTGTCGGTTTTCTCAAGAAACAAACCCTGTTTGTTCTCTGTACTTGCAGCGAGCAGAGAAGCTCTTGAAGACACGTACCTGCTTTCTCCACTACTGATGTATATTTTGTACCAGTTGGTGTATTCCTCGTCTGGAGAGCAGGAGCAAAGGTTTTAGGACCTAAATTGCTTGATTTCCTTGGAAGAGATATGTAGAACACTGTGCTTTGCTGTTACTGTGTTGGTTTTCTCAAGACACAAGTCCTGTTGGTTGTCTGTGTTTGCAGCAAGCAGAGAAGCTGCTGCAGACACTTTCTTGCTCCTTTTCCACTAGTGAAGTATATTTTGTACCAGTTGGTGTATTCCTCGTCTGCAGAGCAAGAGCAAAGGTTTTAGGATCTAAATTGCTTGTTTTCCATGGAAGAGCTATTAAGAACACTATGCTTTGCTGTTGCTGTGTTGGTTTTCTCAAGACACAAGTCCTGTTGGTTGTCTGTGTTTGCAGCAAGCAGAGAAGCTGCTGCAGACACTTTCTTGCCCCTTTTCCACTAGTGAAGTATATTTTGTACCAGTTGGTGTATTCCTCGTCTGCAGAGCAAGAGCAAAGGTTTTAGGATCTAAATTGCTTGTTTTCCATGGAAGAGCTCTGCAGAACACTATGCTTTGCTGTTGCTGTGTTGGTTTTCTCAAGACACAAGCCCTGTTTGTTCCCTGTGTTTTCAGCAAGCAGAGAAGCTGCTGCAGACACTTTCTTGCCCCTTTTCCACAAGTGAAGTATATTTTGTGCCAGTTGGTGTGTTCCTCCTCTGCAGAGCAAGAGCAAAGGTTTTAGGATCTAAATTGCTTGTTTTCCATGGAAGAGCTCTGTAGAACACTATGCTTTGCTGTTGCTGTGTTGGTTTTCTCAAGACACAAGTCCTGTTGGTTGTCTGTGTTTGCAGCAAGCAGAGAAGCTGCTGCAGACACTTTCTTGCCCCTTTTCCACAAGTGAAGTATATTTTGTACCAGTTGGTGTATTCCTCGTCTGCAGAGCAAGAGCAAATATGTTAGGACCTAAATTACTTGATTTCCATGGAAGAGCTCTGTAGAACACTATGCTTTGCTGTTGCTGTGTTGGTTTTCTCAAGACACAAGTCCTGTTGGTTGTCTGTGTTTGCAGCAAGCAGAGAAGCTGCTGCAGACACTTTCTTGCCCCTTTTCCACAAGTGAAGTATATTTTGTACCAGTTGGTGTATTCCTCGTCTGCAGAGCAAGAGCAAATATGTTAGGACCTAAATTACTTGATTTCCATGGAAGAGCTCTGTAGAACACTATGCTTTGCTGTTGCTGTGTCGGTTTTCTCAAGAAACAAACCCTGTTTGTTCTCTGTACTTGCAGCGAGCAGAGAAGCTCTTGAAGACACGTACCTGCTTTCTCCACTACTGACGTATATTTTGTACCAGTTGGTGTATTCCTCGTCTGGAGAGCAGGAGCAAAGGTTTTAGGACCTAAATTGCTTGATTTCCTTGGAAGAGATATGTAGAACACTGTGCTTTGCTGTTACTGTGTTGGTTTTCTCAAGACACAAGTCCTGTTGGTTGTCTGTGTTTGCAGCAAGCAGAGAAGCTGCTGCAGACACTTTCTTGCTCCTTTTCCACTAGTGAAGTATATTTTGTACCAGTTGGTGTATTCCTCGTCTGCAGAGCAAGAGCAAAGGTTTTAGGATCTAAATTGCTTGTTTTCCATGGAAGAGCTATGTAGAACACTATGCTTTTGCTGTTGCTGTGTTGGTTTTCTCAAGACACAAGCCCTGTTTGTTCCCTGTGTTTTCAGCAAGCAGAGAAGCTGCTGCAGACACTTTCTTGCCCCTTTTCCACAAGTGAAGTATATTTTGTGCCAGTTGGTGTGTTCCTCCTCTGCAGAGCAAGAGCAAAGGTTTTAGGATCTAAATTGCTTGTTTTCCATGGAAGAGCTCTGTAGAACACTATGCTTTTGCTGTTGCTGTGTTGGTTTTCTCAAGACACAAGTCCTGTTGGTTGTCTGTGTTTGCAGCAAGCAGAGAAGCTGCTGCAGACACTTTCTTGCCCCTTTTCCACAAGTGAAGTATATTTTGTACCAGTTGGTGTATTCCTCGTCTGCAGAGCAAGAGCAAATATGTTAGGACCTAAATTACTTGATTTCCATGGAAGAGCTCTGTAGAACACTATGCTTTGCTGTTGCTGTGTCGGTTTTCTCAAGAAACAAACCCTGTTTGTTCTCTGTACTTGCAGCGAGCAGAGAAGCTCTTGAAGACACGTACCTGCTTTCTCCACTACTGATGTATATTTTGTACCAGTTGGTGTATTCCTCGTCTGGAGAGCAGGAGCAAAGGTTTTAGGACCTAAATTGCTTGATTTCCTTGGAAGAGATATGTAGAACACTGTGCTTTGCTGTTACTGTGTTGGTTTTCTCAAGACACAAGTCCTGTTGGTTGTCTGTGTTTGCAGCAAGCAGAGAAGCTGCTGCAGACACTTTCTTGCTCCTTTTCCACTAGTGAAGTATATTTTGTACCAGTTGGTGTATTCCTCGTCTGCAGAGCAAGAGCAAAGGTTTTAGGATCTAAATTGCTTGTTTTCCATGGAAGAGCTATTAAGAACACTATGCTTTGCTGTTGCTGTGTTGGTTTTCTAAAGACACAAGCCCTGTTTGTTCCCTGTGTTTTCAGCAAGCAGAGAAGCTGCTGCAGACACTTTCTTGCCCCTTTTCCACAAGTGAAGTATATTTTGTGCCAGTTGGTGTGTTCCTCCTCTGCAGAGCAAGAGCAAAGGTTTTAGGATCTAAATTGCTTGTTTTCCATGGAAGAGCTATGTAGAACACTATGCTTTGCTGTTGCTGTGTTGGTTTTCTCAAGACACAAGCCCTGTTTGTTCTCTGTGTTTTCAGCAAGCAGAGAAGCTGCTGCAGACACTTTCTTGCCCCTTTTCCACTAGTGAAGTATATTTTGTACCAGTTGGTGTATTCCTCGTCTGCAGAGCAAGAGCAAAGGTTTTAGGATCTAAATTGCTTGTTTTCCATGGAAGAGCTCTGCAGAACACTATGCTTTACTGTTGCTGTGTTGGTTTTCTCAAGACACAAGTCCTGTTGGTTGTCTGTGTTTGCAGCAAGCAGAGAAGCTGCTGCAGACACTTTCTTGCCCCTTTTCCACAAGTGAAGTATATTTTGTACCAGTTGGTGTATTCCTCGTCTGCAGAGCAAGAGCAAAGGTTTTAGGATCTAAATTGCTTGTTTTCCATGGAAGAGCTATGTAGAACACTATGCTTTGCTGTTGCTGTGTTGGTTTTCTAAAGACACAAGCCCTGTTTGTTCCCTGTGTTTTCAGCAAGCAGAGAAGCTGCTGCAGACACTTTCTTGCCCCTTTTCCACAAGTGAAGTATATTTTGTGCCAGTTGGTGTGTTCCTCCTCTGCAGAGCAAGAGCAAAGGTTTTAGGATCTAAATTGCTTGTTTTCCATGGAAGAGCTATGTAGAACACTATGCTTTGCTGTTGCTGTGTTGGTTTTCTCAAGACACAAGTCCTGTTGGTTGTCTGTGTTTGCAGCAAGCAGAGAAGCTGCTGCAGACACTTTCTTGCCCCTTTTCCACAAGTGAAGTATATTTTGTACCAGTTGGTGTATTCCTCGTCTGCAGAGCAAGAGCAAAGGTTTTAGGATCTAAATTGCTTGTTTTCCATGGAAGAGCTATGTAGAACACTATGCTTTGCTGTTGCTGTGTTGGTTTTCTCAAGACACAAGTCCTGTTGGTTGTCTGTGTTTGCAGCAAGCAGAGAAGCTGCTGCAGACACTTTCTTGCTCCTTTTCCACTAGTGAAGTATATTTTGTACCAGTTGGTGTATTCCTCGTCTGCAGAGCAAGAGCAAAGGTTTTAGGATCTAAATTGCTTGTTTTCCATGGAAGAGCTATGTAGAACACTATGCTTTGCTGTTGCTGTGTTGGTTTTCTCAAGACACAAGTCCTGTTGGTTGTCTGTGTTTGCAGCAAGCAGAGAAGCTGCTGCAGACACTTTCTTGCCCCTTTTCCACAAGTGAAGTATATTTTGTGC